>NC_056734.1:642647813-642655313 GCF_019279795.1 Protopterus annectens | reverse complement strand
TTTTAGTATCCATTTTATCCATCTTAGCAGTAAGTTGCTGGATTATAATTATCAGGGACTGAAGTTCTTTCTTGATGCTGGAGTCTTGAGAATTTGTCTTACTGGAACTCATTTCAGACTGATAAACTGACAGGAAAATTTCCAAAGTGATTTCTAACAGGAATATTGTTAAGATTTCCTTTCTTTTTTAGATATAGTTCAAGAACTATATAAAACAAACATATTTAGAAAGAAAATTACTTCAAAAATTAATTTTTTAAGTAATTAATTACTGTCAGTGTAATGAAATTGGTGGAGCTGAAGAAATCTGCTGCTATCCTGTGTTCATCCTTGGCCATGCCCCCCTAGCAGTTTTAATCTGAGGTAATGGTATTAGTTGCTTGAAGAGAGGGAGAGATGTTTGAGTAACTAAGTTTGTTAAGTTGTATGGGAAGAGTTTGTGTGCTGCAAGGGGATTGGTGGGGGGTATGTCGTTGCACATATGGATGTGGTTTGTATTAGTAGGATTAGTGTTAAGATGTGGAGTATGCAGGGAATGATACTAAATAAGTGATGGTACATGTGGAATGGTGGGGCCATGATGATTGAGGAGTTATGTGGGTGTGGTTGATAGGGTGGGACTTTCAGTTTGCTGAAGGTGGAAGTGGTTGATTGGATGATGGTGAAAGAGGGTGGGGTTATGGATAGAGATAAATGTAATTAGGATGGGGTGGGAATGGGGGTAGGGTAGGGGAGCAAACAGCCTGGAGTGAAGCGGAGGGAGAACTACCGGGGCAGAGCCTGGGCTTGAAAAGAGAAAAGCAGCAGACAAATAGCAGCAAAAAACAATCTCCAAAAAGTTAAAGCAGCACCGCAGATGAGAAAGATATTAAAGCCTCACATGCACTTTGAAAGTTTCATTTTTATCTGGGCTAAAAAAAACTACTATAAATGTCTGTAAGCTTAGGTTTTCAGTTCTATAAGTGGAGCAAAGAAATATGTGGGTATGTACTGCGGAAGGAATATGCAGCAATAGGAGGGGTAGGAAGAGATGTTTGCAGTGTGGGTCAAGAGGGGGGAGCAATACAGGTACTGGGCTAAAAACAGTTACAAGAGAGGCAGCTAGGTAAGTATACAGTATAAGGGAAGCACAGTGATTAAATAGGTAAAACTTAGACCTGTAAAGATAGAGTGAGGTATATGGAGGCCACTCTGCAGTGAAGTCTCTTAGAGTGAAAGGACTATTTATACATTAAAAACATATTGTTAGAGAGCCGGACATACATAGTTTGGTGCAACTGGGAGATTCAGCTGTTTTGGTCACACACAGATGCTGTAGAGAGCCTGGTTGCCTTTTATGTAGTTCTGCCCATAGAGGAAGAGGTTTGGCTGGGATAGCTAGTGTAATTTTAGGTGCAGGGCTTACTAAAAGAAAAATGGAGCAGATAATGCAAAATTATTAATAGAGGTAACTTCAGGTAGCTAGATTTGTGTAAAGCATGGGTCTATATTAGTACATCAAAGTATTACTACTTCAAATGTACTAATATCCAATCTTTTGCATCGAAAGCTGAAAATAGCAAAGCTGCAGAATATTGAATACTTTCCTAGGGAAAGTATTTGGTGGGCCATTTCGGCAGCTTCGCTATTTCTTCGACTGTGGAGTGAAGGTTAAAGACCGGGTTAAGATAAGTATGTGAATGAAGGTGAGTGTGCAAAAGGTACCTTAGGCTTAGGGAGCAGATAAAGTGAGTGTGCGATAGGGACTTTAGGGTTAAGGAGCAGGTAAGGGAGTCTGCGATAGAGACTTTATGGTTAGGGAGAGGGTAAGGTGAGTGTGCGATAGGGACTTTAGGGTTAGGGAGCATGTAAGGTGAGTGTATGGTAGTTACGGACCTTAGGGTTAGGGTTGGGTTAAGGTAAGTGGATAGATAGTAGTGTATGCATGGTTTAGTGTAGGATTTTGTGAAGTGTATGTGTGTGGATTATGTATTTTGGTGTGCTTGTGTTGTGTGTATGTTTGTTGGAACAGTGAATACTTTCCCAGGGAAAGAAATTTGCTGTTCTGAGTGTTTGATGTGGTGTTTTGAGTGAAATGGTTCGATATTAGAACATTCGATGTAGTAATACTTCAATGTTCTAATATAGACCCATAAAGTACTAGTGTATTGTCATGTATGAATTCATAGGTTCATATGTTCATAGGTAGGTACTAGGCTATCGGCCCAAGGGCCTACATAAGCCTAGCCAACAAGGTTCCCTGGCTTACGCCACCCAAGAAAGTTATTTTCCTGTGCCACTGTTGAGCAGAGACACAGATGTGATCCCTGGGGTGTATTTTCTCTTTCCTACCCACTCATCAAGATTTTTCTTGAAGAGTGCTAATGAAGAACTTTGCTTGACATAGATGGGTAGCCTGTTCCAGAGTATGGGAAGTCTCTGGGACAGGAATCTATCGCTCCAGCATGTCCTGTTTATTGTGGTATCAAGGTTTAGGTCCATAGAGCATGTAGCTCGGAGGGATTGGAATTTCTTTAGGTGTAGCATTTCCAACAGCTCTGGGTTTGACATAGCTTTGTATGTTAGGCAGAGATCACCTCGGAGCAGGCAATATGCTATGGAGTAAAGCTGGAGTAATTTGAGGCGGTCAATGTAGGGCATTTATTTGAGGCCAGTAATCCTCTTTGTGAGGTACTTCTGTGGCCTTTCCAGCTGCTGCAGATGTCTTGTGAGGTACATTCCAAAAGGGGCGTAGTACTCTATAATGGGTCTAATGAGTGTCAAGTAGAGGGGAACAATAACCTCTTTTTTCCTGGATGAGAACCCTTTTATGATGAGGTGTGCCACGTAGAAGGACTTCCTGACTACTATGGCGATGTGACTATCAAAGGAGAGACTACTGTCCACCTGGGTCCTAAGGTCTCTTATCACACATTCGGCGTTAAGTTGATTGCTGCCTATGTGATAGTTCATGAGTATAGAGTTTTTACCAAAGGGAATGACACTGCACTTTTTGGCATTGAGCTTGAGGCCATGGCTCTAACACCAGGCATCTGTCTCAGCGAGGCTCTTCTGTAGGATGTCCATATCATTTGGGGACTTGACTATGGCTCCTAGTTTGCAGTCATCTGCGAACTTCATTAGCCAGAGGCCTTCTGTGTTAGCCTGTACTTCAGAGAAGTAGATACCAAACAGGAGAGGTCCCAGGACGGAACCTTGTGGTACTCCACTTGTTACTGTTTTGAGGTCAGATTTGGAGTCTGCAACTTTAACAGTGTTGGTTCTGTCAGTGAGCCTGTTGGCAACCCATCTTGTGACACAGGGATTTATAACTAGTTTAGTGAGTTTAGCTATAATTTCAGAATGGGGGATGGTGTCGAAAGCCTTGGCGAGGTCAAGATAGGCTGTGTGAACCACCTTAACCTCATCTACGGCTTTGGTGACTGCCTCAAAGAAGATGATCAGGTTCAGGAGGCATGATCTGCTTTTCACAAACCTGAACTGGGTGGGATTCAGAGTTTGAAGGTTACCATTGTCTTTGTTTATGAGTTCCATGATGATACGTTCCATGGCCTTGCAGTCCAGGCACGTCATGCTAATAAAACGATAGTTCCCAGGATCGGTGGTGGCTCCCCCTTTGTGGAGTGGGATAACTGTTGCTGTGCACCATTCAGTGGGCACAAAGCCTGATGTGAGGCTATTATTGAGCATGCTGCTTAAGTGGGGAGCCAGTTTGTTCTAAAGTTCGTGTAAAACACAGCCTAGGATGTTGTCTGGTGCCATGGATGCTGTGTTTTTGGCTTTAGAGAGTGCAGCTTTTACCTGCATAGTTGTGATTACAGGGACTTTGCATTCTTCCTGTATAGATATGGGCCCTTTAGGGGGAGGGGGGGGTAAAGTTAGCACTGTACCTATCCTCCCGGATACTGGCAATATCAGTTGGTTCTGTAATTTTCGTGCCTTTGTGCTGTAACTCAGAGCAGATCTAAGTGTTGCCATTGAGATTCTTGACATAGATATAGAATGCTTTGTGGTTGTTCTTAGAATTAGTGGCTATTTTGTTTTCGTAGCTTTCTTTGGAGGATCTTATAAGGGATATCAGCTTCTTACTGAGGCTGACCAGGGAGCTTTTCCACTCATGGGATTTTACTCTCTTTTGCAACAGTTTCTTCCTTCTGTTGTACAGTTTGTTTATTACAGGGGACCATCAGATGGGCTACCTTTTTTGAAGGATAGTGTCTTGGTTCTGTTTGGGATAGCACAATCAATGCCCTCGTATAAGTGCCTATAGAGTGCATTTGTGTAGGATTCAGCAGTTGTAACTGTATTATCTAAAAATTAACTTCATTGTTGACATTACTGGAGCAAAAACCCATAAGGCTATGGTTTGTTCTTTAACAGGATTGCATTAAAAACAATTAAAACAGTGATACTGTGTCACAAACTCCATGTACATTTGCCTTAAACTGTTTCTTACATACATCATTGTGACAAGCCTACAGCAGCTTACCTAGTGTTTAACAGTAATTACAACTGTGTAGTTCTGATTTTATGTAGGCATCTTTAAACTATAGTTTCCATGTTAGACACATTTCTGTAACATTTTTAGTGGGTATGATCCTTATAGGGTTGAACTATGTGTTTCTTAATTTGAGAAAAAACATTTATGTCTTTCTGTATACAAAACAGACACCATTACCAAAAATCTATCCATCACATTAAAGGTAACCATTAAAATCAGGTATTTGCCTTAAATGTACTTTGCATTTGTGGTGCACTGTATTCTGTGGAGTAAACAAATCTAATTATTTCCCACAGAAAAATATCATTATTGCAACAGTTGCAATTATTTTCCAGCAGAAAATACATTTACAGCAAGTATTAATTATTCCCAACAGAAAACCATTTACTACGGGGAAGTCAGATTAAAACAGATTATTACACTGTGTCGCTTCTATTATCTTTATGAACAGCAATACAGCTGTGTGAAAACAGTTATTTCAATTTAGTGCCTGTAGCCATTTTGTAAATAACCAGCAATTCAAGGTGTCTAATAACTACGGCAGCTCTAACATTGTAGTAACATGGCTAGGTATTCTATGTTACAGATTTCAATGTTTTACTCAACAAACCAAGCCAGATTTCTTTACTATATTTAGTAAACCAAGCTATGTACACTGTCTACAGATTTACTAAGCTATGCTTTAGAACCATGCACCATACGCAAGAATAGCAGTATGAATTACATTTGTAATTATAACATTTATCAAAAAACAGCAGATAATAGGAGCTATTATTTATCAAAATGAAGACAAAAACACATACAGGGAGATATGCTGCAGAGTTGGCATTCCTAGCATGAGGGAGAGGGATTCAAAGATGGTGCTACTGGGGGTGGGGTGGGGATTAAGTAATCTCAAACTGTCAGCAATTGGAAAATGGAGTGAGGGAAGGAATAGGGAGGGGTAAAGGTGCAGGAAGAAAGGTTACATGAGCTCCACAGAGCCTGGGCTTGTAAACAGGCAAGCAGCAGACAAATAGCAGCAAAACACAATCTCCAAAAAGTTAAAGCAGTACCGCAAGTGAGAAAGACATTAAAGCCTCACATGCACTTTGAAAGTTTCATTTTTATCTGGGCTAAAAACCTACTATAAATGTCTGTAAGCTTAGGTTTGCAGTACTATAAGTGGAGCAAAGAAATATGTGGGTATGTACTGCGGAAGGAATATGCAGCAATAGGAGGGGTAGGGAGAGATGTTTGCAGTGTGGGTCAAGATGGGGGAGCAGTACAGGTACTGGGCTAAAAACAGTTACAAGAGAGGCAGCTAGGTAAGTATACAGTATAAGGGAAGCACAGTGGTTAAACAGGTAAAACTTAGACCTGAAAAAAGAGAGTGAGGTATACAGAGGCCACTCTGCAGTGAAGTCTCTTAGAGTGAAAGGACTATTTATACATTAAAAACATATTGTTAGAGAGCCAGATATACAGAGTTTAGTGCAACTGATTGATTCAGCTGTTTTGGTCACTCACAGATGCTGTAGGGAGGCTGGTCGCTTTTTATGTAGTTCAGTCCATTGAGGGAGAGGTTTGGCTGGGATAGCTAGTGTCCATTTAGGTACAGGACTTAATAGTTTGGTGCAACTGGGAGATTCAGCTGTTTTGGTTACCCACAGATTCTGTAGGAGCCCGGTCACCTTTTATGTAGTTCAGCCCATTGAGGGAGAGGTTTGGCTCGGATGGCTAGTGTCCTTTTAGGTGCAGGGCTTAATAGATTGGTACAATTGGGAGATTCAGCTGTTTTGGTCACCCACAGATGCTGTAGGAGCCCGGTCACCTTTTATGTAGTTCAGCCCATCGAGGGAGAGGTTTGGCTGGGATAGCTAGCGTCCTTTTAGGTGCAGGGCTTAATAGTTTGGTGCAACTGGGAGATTCAGCTGTTTTGGTCACCCACAGATGCTGTAGGGAACCTGGTCACCTTTTATGCAGTTCAGCCCTTCGAGGGAGATGTTTGGCTGGGATAGCTAGTGTCCTTTTAGGTGCAGGGTTTAAGGGAGATATGCTACAGAGTGCAGAGTTGGCACTATATATATATATATATATATATATATATATATATATATATAGTGTGTGTGTGTGTGTGTGTGTGTGTGTGTGTGTGTGTGTGTGTGTGTGTGTGTGTGTATATCTGTATATATATCTATATATATCTATATATATATAGATATATATATATATATATATATATATATATATATATATATATATATATATACATACACATACACACCTCAGTATTTATGGGTAATATAGCTATATATTGTTGTACACATATATGGATCTCCCTACATATCTCACTTTCTATGTATGTTTCTATTCAGATATATATATATATATATATATATATATATATATATATATATATATATATATATAAATAGATAGATACCAATCCTTCCTAATTGCACACTTGTCTTTTCCCCTATTGTAAACTGGCTGTAAAGATGGGTATGTTTGAGAAAACATCCTCAAATGATACAGCTGAGGTGGCTTACTGGTAAATTGCATAGGGTATGCTGTGCAAGGCCCTGGGTTCAAGAGCTGTTTATTTTGTTGCTAGGCAGACTGAGGACTGTTGGATACAGAGTGGTTAAGGCAGTTTTGTGCAGCTTTGAGTAGGTTTGTGCGTGTATGCCCAACTGTAAGAGGTGCTAATGTTAAACAAATAGTCACTTATAACGTGTAGGCTTTGCCTACCAGTGCACAAATCTGCTTAGCATTTACATTTAAGCAACGGTTTCACCTGCTAAGCATAGCTTAGCCTTGGTAACTAGTGACCACATTCCAGTCTAATTAAATAGCAGGTAATGACATCTTTAATAAGCGTACTTAATTCCCAATACATAATATGCTTCTATGTGCTGTCATTACAGTAGCAAAGTAGGAGTATACTGTATGGGACACCTGGATATACATGGGTAGTACCACAATCTTTTCTCTTTGGATTTGTTTCATACATGGGT
>NC_056734.1:642437813-642642813 GCF_019279795.1 Protopterus annectens | reverse complement strand
GAATAGTGGATGAGGAGGTCCCAGGGTGGGTCCCAGATGTGCTGGCACATGGTGCCATGGCCAGATGAGGTGGAAACGGTGGGTCCGCTGGGACCGACCTTCCCAAACATGATATGGTGTTGCAGTTTTAGAACATATGTGGGTTAGTAATAGTCAACACAATCCAGGATGGGTTATAACAGCATGCCTAGATATTCCCATTAACCAAAACAACAGATGTGGAACAGTTGCATAGCAAACAGAACACATGCATATATGGAACCACAGTGTTCATTAAAACGGCATGCAGGTTACATTGATAGCAACAGGCTACCAATGATAGTATTTCAACATGGAGC
The DNA here is from genome assembly GCF_019279795.1 of Protopterus annectens. NCBI lineage: Eukaryota > Metazoa > Chordata > Ceratodontiformes > Protopteridae > Protopterus > Protopterus annectens. The sequence continues at coordinate 642,642,475 of NC_056734.1, read as the reverse complement.
ATTAATAGAAACACATTTCAATATTTGTTGAACAATAGGACATATATCCCAACAGTAGGTTTTGTGTAAAACATACCCATTGATTTGTGTTTAGATTATTGTTGCAGATATGGTGGGGGGAGAGAGAGATGTCAATTAACAACTTGTATATCCTTGCAGTACTCACAACTTTAATGATCATTGCTTTAATCATTACTCTACAAGTATTATTACAGTACCTTATTGCCTTGGTTTGGCCAGTGGTATGTTTTACACAGTGCATAATTCAGCCGTCTTATAGCTACTTTCTACTTCTCTTACCTGGAAGAACTGTGGGAGGAATGTTTGTTAACACTACTTGACTGTTTCTGCCATATTCCCAAAATCCTAGTTAAAATTATGCTTACAGCTTACTACCACTCTCGGGATTCAAACCATGGCTGTATCTGCTAAAAATACAACAATTTGTATATCATCAGATTGAGATATTGAGAAACTGCTTTCTCTTCCTTCAGTGTTTTTTAAGTCTCTCTTCGTTGTACAATCTGGCCTTGTAATTACAACATTCTTATACAGACATTCTAGACATATTTTTATGTAGCACAGTGTTGGAAACAGTGGTTAACACAACATTACTATTCAGATATCAGATCTTGGTGAATGCAACATTTCATGCCATTCAATACCAGAGTAAACACAACTAGTCCAGGATTTAGAAATTTATTGCCAGGCAGTCACACTTTTAATTAAATATGACCTGTATGGGACTATTACTGTCATATTGTCTGGTGTATTCAGTACAAACCATACACATTTTTTATACTGCCAGGTGACATTTTACTTCTTTATATTTATTTGGTATGACTGCTACAAGCAGGATTGTTACTCATCAGCCTCGCGATGCAGTCTTTGCAACCTACTGGCATGGGCTTCCTGGTTCACAGCCCACTCAGCTGGAGATGTAATGAAACTAGAGAAACTTTTATGCATACCTATCCATCACATACACAGGCTGAACTTTGGTAAAAAGTTGTACTAATGAATTAAATGTTGTGAAGAATTTGGGAACATTCCCTTGTGGAAAATGTGCTATATGTAAACATGTTGTAAATGAAGTGAATAAAATAAATGACAAAATTTTTGATACAAAAGGCAAATATACATGTATGAGCAAAGGTGTTGTGTATGTCATATTCTGTGATTGTAACAAATACTATATTGGAGAAACAAAAAGAATGCTAGCAGATAGGATAAAAGAACATATTAGAGATGTTAAAAATAATAAAATTACTAGTCCTATTGCTGAGCATTTTAACTCAGTACACCATGGAAATATTGAGAATATAAAAGTGTCTGTTCTGGAACATGTTCCATTATATTATAATGATGTTGATAGGCAAAAAATATGTTAAGACAAAAGGAATGCATTTTGATTATGAAATTTGGGACTTTGCATCCACATGGAATGAACAGAGAATGTAACTGGCAATGTCTTGTTTAAGACTATGACTTTAAATATATTCAAGCTATGTGATTTGATAGTTTAATTATGTAATTGATTGATTACTTGTTTTTTGTATATATTGCAAGTGTTTTATGAGTTTTACTGTTTTACTCTGTAAAGGCTGTTGGCCGAGGCGCTAGAGAAGGAATTGTTCAACGAAATAAATTTTATTGGAAGGTAGAGCTGGGACTCACTGATAGTCTTTGTTGTTTATATATATACATCTTGCTTGCTGTTGTTTTAATATTTTTATGTAGCACAGTGTTGGAAACAGTAGTTAACACAACATTACTATTCAGATATCAGATCTTGGTGAATGCAACATTTCATGCCATTCAATACCAGAGTAAACACAACTAGTCCAGGATTTAGAAATTTATTGCCAGGCAGTCACACTTTTAATTAAATATGACCTGTATGGGACTATTACTGTCATATTGTCTGGTGTATTCAGTACAAACCATACACATTTTTTATACTGCCAGGTGACATTTTACTTCTTTATATTTATTTGGTATGACTGCTACAAGCAGGATTGTTACTCATCAGCCTCGCGATGCAGTCTTTGCAACCTACTGGCATGGGCTTCCTGGTTCACAGCCCACTCAGCTGGAGATGTAATGAAACTAGAGAAACTTTTATGCATACCTATCCATCACATACACAGGCTGAACTTTGGTAAAAAGTTATTGCTATGAATACTTACACACTGCTGGGACATCTCCACTATCTCTTTCTTCTTGGACCCACTGTTCCAAGAGCTCCCTCTTCCTCCATTTCAAGTCAGCATAGTGGTGCCGGACCCTGTCACCAGTCCGAGTGATACCAGTGGCACTGGTGAGATCATGGGCAAGACTTTCCCAGGTTTTTACTTTATATTGGTAGCCCTGGTACTGGTCCTGCAGCAGTCTCATGTCAATTTTTTTACCAGGAGTCCTATCATGACCTTGGACTCCTGTATGCCCCAGCGCTGCACCGGAAAGCGCATGCCCTCTCCAACACCTGTCATACTGCCTACAGTGGAGAGCTACAACCAATTATGAGCTGTATTCCCACCTGTAGGGATTAAATACGGCCAGTTTCTCACCCTTTGCCGTGATTGGATGGTTTTGAAAATGCTGAGCTAAGCTAAGCTATGGGCAAACCTGCTTAGCTAAGGTTGGCAGTGCTTAAAGGTGCAGGTTCAGCATTACTTACCAATGAGCAAATCCACTTAGCTGGGCTACTCATTGCTTATTATTCATATGTACACAATGCTTATACCCGGTGAGCATATCCGTGCAATGCTTAGCATTGCTTATGTTTTATTTTATTGGACTACCACCTGTATGGGACTGATTCATCATTCATTACATACTATAGATTTATTTACCTTCTCTGACATCCCCCAATGTGCTGTAATTACATTTATTCTTGTGTGACTATACTGTATGGAGCATTTGCGTTTATATGGGGTTTCACTACTTTATTCCACTGACACCCCACATCTGGGCCTAATACAACTACTTTGGTTGAGAAATATAAGTTACTTCCTACATAAATATACAGATAAATTAAAATTGTAATGTTTACACATATAAAATGGAAATGACTTTGGGGAGGCTCAAACCATGAATGACTACATGCAAGGCATGCGCTCTAACTGTTACACTATTACTCTGATGCTTATGCTGGATGTCTGTTGATTTTTAACTTATCCTGCCGTTTCAGGTGGGCTAAGCATAGCTAAGCAATGGGCACACCCACGCAGCTATGCTTAAACTTTATTGCACACGTGAAACAAAAACTTATTTCTTGTGTATTTTACTTCATACCCTTCAGAATATCCATGCTAATGCTGAACCTGTTATTCTATCAACTTTCTGGCTTTGTAGGAATGATTGTCCCTTATGGCTTCATCCAGATTTCTTACTTTGACGGATTGGGAGGTGTGCGCTATGTGCTTCATACCTTGCCAAAAATTCATGCTTATGCCAAATCTTTTATTATATCAACTTTTTGGCTTTGTAGGGACAATTGTCCTTTATGGCTTTGTCCAGATTTCTTACCCTGATGGGTTGGGGGTGTTATGACTGTTCTCGTTTGATTTACATTGCCGTATGGCAATTCTGGTGTTCAGGTAGCATGTGTATTGTGAGAGCACTGCTCTCAGACATACCCCCCTGCACTTATACACAGAACTGTGTCCATTTTATAGCACGGCAGTATGCCTTCATGAATATGCATGGTGCACTGTTGTGCTGCACAGGAACGGTCCCTTCCGTGCAAGAATAAACTATTCTTGCACGTAAGTTTGCTGAATCCCAGCGTTCATCTTTCTGCACAATGAAGACATTTAATTACAGTCGAAAATGGAATATTTTATAGCCTTATATAAAGGTTTGGAATTCTTGCAAAACCTTTAATCATAACAAATATTAAATTAAATGCAGTACAATAATACCATTCAAGCTCAGAATGTTTAAACCTAGAATGTCAAATTCTGTTGATCCTTATCTGATTTTATTTCTTGGGAAAACAATAATAAAAAAAAAGTATCAGGACAATTAAAAGCAAACCTCTAACCACCCATCAGCTTTGTTGTTTAGATTGTTTATGCTTATTTTTCTTAGCAGAAATGTCCTACTTTTTTCTCTAAGAGTTAATAAAGAGAAAGTGTTACGTGGGTATGCCCAGAGCCATAACAAAGGAATAAGCTGATCTTGAGACACATACAATGAAACCTTTTACTGGTATGCTAGACACTGTAAAGAAGTTTTAATGTTCTGTGATCGCAGGGCTTACATCAAGGACAAATAGTTATTTCTTTGTACAGGGAAACGACTTGTCTTTGGTTATCAATATGCCATTAAAATGTACAGGATTGTGATTCTGCTGGTTGAAGTACAAACTGCTTGTTCACTGATAATGAACTACAGTAGTCATTTGCTTTTGTGAGTTATGATAATAAGGTTTTAATTTTAAAGAGATTTGTCATACTTTTTTAAGTATTCTGTTTTTTTTTTTGCATGTATTGAAATACATAGCAATGTTATTTACTATAGTGGTAACAGCTGTGTGTGTGTGTGTGTGTGTGTGTGTGTGTGTGTGTGTGTGTGTGTGTGTGTGTGTGTGTGTGTGTGTGTGTGTGTGTGTGTGTGTGTGTGTGTGTGTGTGCATGTGTGTGTGTGTTTTGGGGGATGAATTTATTCCTAGCTGAAATTGTCAAGACTGAGATTCTGTGTTATTTCTGAAATTCATTTTTCAGTGAAATTTCCCCATTAGCCTGGTTTATTTTTAGATAAACAGTGCTCGAGTAGATCTACACATATTGAAAAGTGGCAAGGTTTATTCATCGACTTGCTCTTATTTTTTCCTATGCTTCATCTCTGACATAATAAAAACAATGTAAATGCATTCATTGTCAGTTTTTATAATCTAATCAGTATTGCAGTGGGCGTTTTATTATTTTCACAACACCACTTTAAAAGGAGTTACTGCTAATTTTCTGCAATGGTGAAATAGGTTCTATCTATGTGTTGTACTACCAATAGCTTCATTGTTGCACTTTGTTTTTAAAAATGGCATGAACAATATTATTTCTTAGGAAAGAGTTAATTTATGTATTGCTTTTAGCTGTCAATGCAAAGTTAAAATGTTAGCTGTGCTGTACATACCTCTCAACTCTCCAGAACACTGCAGTGTGCCTGACTGGGATTTCTCAAAACTCACATGTAAATTTAACATAACACCATTGCATATTTCATACATGACTCGTACGTCTACATCACAATTTTTCTCTGTAATCTACTTGCAACACCATCGTCATTCTAATTCTCTCTCTAGCACCCTTCAGTAGTTTCAGAAATAAGCCTTTATTTCCTCTTAAACTGCACTACATAGCTCTCCTTCATTTTCATACTAACAGAAACAGTACACATTACATACAGAAGAATATAAATAGTTCACCAAATTTCATTGCCTTGCTCATGGACAACTGTGTGTGTGTGTGTGTGTGTGTGTGTGTGTGTGTGTGTGTGTGTGTGTGTGTGTGTGTGTGTGTGTGTGTGTGTGTGTGTGTGTGTGTGTGTGTATGTGTGTGTGTGTTTGTATATGTGTGTGTATGTGTGTGTGTGTATGTGTGTGTGTGTGTGTGTGTGTGTGTGTGTGTGTGTGTGTGTGTGTGTATGTGTGTGTGTGTGTGTGTGTGTGTGTGTGTGTGTGTGTGTGTGTGTGTGTGTGTGTGTGTGTGTGTGTGTGTGTGTGTGTGTGTGTGTGTGTGTGTGTGTGTGTGTGTGTGTGTGTGTGTGTGTGTGTGTGTGTGTGTGTGTGTGTGTGTGTGTGTGTGTGTGTGTGTGTGTATGTGTGTGTGTGTGTGTGTGTGTGTGTGTGTGTGTGTGTGTGTGTGTGTGTGTGTGTATATGTGTGTGTGTGTGTGTGTGTGTGTGTGTGTGTGTGTGTGTGTGTGTGTGTGTGTGTGTGTGTGTGTGTGTGTGTGTGTGTGTGTGTCTGTGTGTGTGTTTATATGTGTGTATGTGTGTGTGTATGTGCGTGTGTGTGTGTGTGTGTGTGTGTGTGTGTGTGTGTGTGTGTGTGTGTGTGTGTGTGTGTGTGTGTGTGTGTGTGTGTGTGTGTGTGTGTGTGTGTGTGTGTGTGTGTGTGCGCATGTGTGTGTATGCCTGTGCTTGTGTGTATAACAATATGTGAGAAATCATTTCTGTGAATATCATTATAGTGGTCATGCCTAATTTCATATTCATAGCTATTTTTTATCAGATCCATACCATTCACTAACTACTTCCCCTACATACCAAACAAAAACACCCATACACATATTGTTGGCACTCAAAACATTACCAAAAACAATAGTGCACTGCTATGAACTAACAATATATAGCAGTAAGTGTGACCAGAAAACGAAAGTAATACAGTCACCAGTTTAAAAAAATATGTATAACTTATGCAGTAATCCGCAGCTAAAGAAGTGCATTATATCCTAGCAGAACTAATATTATTCATGATTTCCCAAATGCCTTTCACTACATTATGGAAGAGACCACACAGCCTCGTCAACATCAGCATAACTGTCATCTGAACTTCCTGCTGAGTTCAAATAAGGTTCATCCTTGTAAGGATTTAGAACTCCAACATCAAAAATTAAGCCAACAGCTTGGACATTACTGCTATCACCAGAAAAAAAAAAATACCCCAGTCCTCAAAATTGCTTTCAAACACTGAACTGACAAGCTTATAAAACATCAAATGTCCATGTCACTTTCTTTGTACTTAAACTTCCAGTGATGTAATAAAAAGGTTTTAACAAAAAACTAGTTGATGCATTTCCTGGGAAGATGGTATTTATGGAACAGACAGTGGAAGGTTCCTGTGACAGCAGTTTCAATTTTGTTGGCAGTCTTTATATTTCAAAGATGAATTAAACAAAAATAAAGAAGGCTCTACAACCGGTCTTTGAATTGCTTTCTTTTCTGCCTTTAATAGAACAGATTTTATTTATTTATTTAAATTTATTAACTGAGTAAATGCAATGGTCAATAGACTCTTTTCGGGCATGATCTAGTTCTTAGTTAAGGCAGGTTACAAATGCAAGTTACCATTGTGATGCAACTTTGATGACTGTACTATTAGACAGTACTGAGAATACAGCATTATGTAACAATGAGCCATTCCCAGTTACAAAGAATAAAATCTAAAAATTATATTCAACATCTTAAAAATCTTTAAGTTTACCCAAGAACATCTATATTTTATAATGGCTAAAGTTTCATTCTGTATCAAATAAAAAGAAGTCAGAAGAAAGTCAAACGTTTAAGATTTTAGCCTCCAGTGTTACTGTGGACTCCATGTTGGAGTCATGAGGTACAGGCCTATGTTGTCAGCATATAAAATTTATGGAATACTGAGTGTGCTGGTGATACAGAAACAATTCAACCTTCATGTTTGCACAACCAAGCCACCTCACATCTGCCTAGACTTAAAGTTCAGAGATCTTTCACTCTGCACCAGATCAAGGATATAGGTGAAAAAACATAGATGAATAAACGTTTACTTTATGCAGCTGTTAGATATAGATTTTCTGAGATCTGGGTAGGAAATATATACCCAGTGTTCATGAATGGTATGGGCCTTCGCAGAATCAAGGGTCTTTTCCATACTCTGATATTCCTATTCATGGGTGGCAAAGACACCCAGTCTCTATTGGCAGCACACCTTACTAGTAGATTATATGGAGATCATGGTTCTGAATTTGTATACCATCCCTTTTAATAGGGTTCATAGTTCTACTGCAGCAAGCCACTGGGGTGATGCCAGGTTATGGTCATGTAGTGGCACCCTTACCCAAGTGCAGTAAGAACTTATTCCTTATTCCAGATTCAGAGTACTCAGTACAATCAGACAAAAGTCTTTGCTCCCCCACCCAATGCCATGTGTTATTGATTCTCTTATCAGCTGTGCATATGATGATGCTTGTGACACACTGCACACTGTCTCCCATGTGATGTGCATGTAGATGTGATTTTTACAATTTACATTCAATTTAATGTGCTTGTGAGGGTTAGAGCTATTTAAGCAAATTTCTTTTTCTTCCTTGTCAGTAATTTTTCAGTGTTCCTATGTCATTCTCGTGGTATAAGGCTGTTTATTAAAAGATAAATGTCCTTAATTTGCAAGGGTGTTTTCAACATAGCACTGTTTCCTGCCTTCTGAGTATGTGCTGTTAATGTGGTTGAGTTCCCAAAGTTGCCCTATCACTGTAAATGTAATTTCACAAATGAATGTTTATACTAACAATCCATTTTTTAAACAAATTTTAAATACATTTTTATTTAATTTTTAACAACAGAAAACAAAGAAATTATCAAACCAAATAATAACTATACATATAAGACAATAACTTGAATAGTATATATATATATATATATATATATATATATATATATATATATATATATATATATATATATATGCAGATATAACCTTTTAGACAATTGGATTGGAGTCCTGGGACTTACCCATGTGGTAAGTGTTCAGTGTGTCACCCGATTCTGACTAACTTTGGGGGTATTAACAATGTTAAGCATACATGTAAGGGTTTGTTTTCCTGTAATAGTATAGGTGTAATTTATGCACTTAGACGCCCGTGCAATTTATATTATATTGGGGAAACAAAAAGAATGTTTTGAGTCTAATTTTTAGAGCATATAAGGGACGTTAAAACAGAAATGAGGAAAATGTTATATATGCACATTTTAAAAATGTACATGCAAGTAACTATTTATTGTTACAAGGTTTGGTTTTGGAGCAGATTAATGTAAAATATGGTAATGATTTAGTTCTGAAGAATAAACTGCTATATAAAGAATCTATCTACATCCTGAAATATAATATATTGGCTCCTATGGGGCTCAACAATGAAGTGAATTGGAGATGTTTACTTTAAGATGAGGATTTTTTAATGTTTTAATTGTTTAATTGCTTAGTTAAGTGGTTAATTGAGAATGGATTTTGTGTTTAAGGAAAGCTTCTTTTCTATGATGGTATGTTCTGTAAAGGTGTTTGTACCGAGGCACTAGAACCGTTTTGTGATTAAAGAAACTTTTTATAAATGGTGGTCAAGTTCATTCACCAATTTGGATCCAGTAGTTGTATAGAAGATTTAATGGTGTGGAGGTTGTTGTCGTGGTTGTGTTTTATTATGTCTTCTGATCCAAATGTGGATTCTTCAAGAATCCTTAGGGATGAGGTCCCTGCTGCAACAGGAAGTTTTGCTGGAGCGGGTTCGATTGTTGGTTCTCAAAGACTCATGGAACATTATTTTAATGCACCACAGAACTTGGTCAGTGGGAATAATGGCAACCGCTCTGGTAACTCAAAAAAAAAGTCACAATCCAGTGCAATTTACAGGAGTATATTTCAATGAGAGACTTAAATGTACATCTAATCCCTTTATGTCACTTGGCCTTACAACAAGTGCAGTTCTGGCTGACAAGAAAGGGATTTGTGACAAGTTTGAAACGTTGTTGGAGAAAAAGGTGAGGGTACATTACAATGTTCTTGGTCTCCAGTGTTCTATAGATTTAAATATTACACCCAGAGGGGGTTATGCTTTATTAAAAATCCAAGTACTCCCTTTGAAGAGAACTGTGCGGTGGATAAGCAATATAGGGAACGTTGGACAGTGTCTTCACACAAATGTGTAATGGAATTGCTCAAGATTCTATTAGAAAGAGATCAGAGAAAACAAATGAAATTAAAACAGGATATATTAGCTTTATCAAATGAGATTTTTAACTCCCTGGGTGCATCTGGTACTGACAATTTATTAAATAAATTAACTGGTCAGCTTAAGGTGCTGGAGTCTGAGTTAATTGAATATAAAAAAAAAACAAAGCTACAGAGAGACATTGGTGACTACGAAAATGGGAGTGCTTTTGTAGCTGCCTCCAATCAGAAGTGTAGGAACTATCAGTCAAAACAAGGTAATTTTAAAAGAACTTATTCTGTTTCATTTATCTCTTTGGATTGCGGCAGTTCAAATGAAATGTATACCAGCAATGAAGAGAAATTTCCCTCTTTACCTCCACCACAAAGGGCAGAAGAACATCAGCAGCATTTTCGTCAGAATAAGGGGCCCCACAAGGACAGAAGAGAAATCGGACTTACTAAGGTGGGCCAAACAGAAAAGACTTTGGACATTTTAACAACAAAAGTACTAAACGGTATTGATTTTTTATGTGATGATGTGAATATGGTTGTAAACATCTCCAACTGTGAATTAACAAGGGAGCAGATATGTGTGCTTAACTTAGGGTTGAAATTCATTCCAACTATCATTCCTAGATTTCATGTTTTACAGCATGGATTTCTTAAGTTAGTATGTAAGTTACATTTAAAGGAATTTTTTAATAGCAACGCTAATAATTTATTTGATAATACTGAATGTGGTTTTTCTGACGACAGATTTTATTCATGCTATAATGATGAAAGTGCTATGTGTGATATTGATGAGAACAATACATATTGCAAGTTGAATACTGAGAATATTCCTGTTGCTAACAAATTTATTCCACCTTTTCATAATGAGACCATTGCACATTTCTATTCTATAATCAAATTTGCTGGGAAAAATATCTGTAAAGATGTGAAAAGTAAGGGAGAGGTAAGATATAATTTGACATATGTGGAATGGAAAGCTTTACAGGAGTTATACAACAAAAAGGAAATAATTAAACCAGCTGATAAGGGTAACAAAATAGTAATAATGAATGTGTCACCATATCATAAGATGTGCTTAGACCAATTAAATATGAAGGAAGTTTATGAAATAAGTGAAGGTAAAAGATATGAAAAGCCCAGGTGGATTCTATGAATTTGTTGGAGAAGGGTGTATGCCTGGGTTATTTAGATAGGGAGGATGTGGAAAAAAGATTTGAATGTAAAAACAGTCCCCGGGATTCATGAACCTTGCGCCAGGCGCCAGCATAGCGTCGGCGTTATAACGCCAAATATGGCTGCTGAGCGATTCAGGTATGAATGAATTCCACGTGCACTACCGCGCGCCGACCGTCTCCGCCCCCGGCGTAGGTATGCAAAACACACTGTGTGCGGTATTGCACCATGCAAATGAGGGCAAATAGCGATCCACGAAGTGGCGCGTGGCGTAAGGAGCACGGCAATGTAAACCAAAAAGCGGTTTACATTTACCCAAACATACCGGAGGAGTAACGGAAGGCTGTCAAAGTCAGGTATCATATAGGTGCAATATGCCAATGTGGAAAGGCACCGAGAATGTCCAAAGAAAATATGCACAAAATGTAAAAAATGACATAAATGGCACGTGCGTAGAAAGAACAGCAGACCCGGGATATGTGCACAGAAGTTGCAAAGCAATGAAATAATATGACAATGTCCTAAAAGAGCAGTATAACGCACATCAGCTGCACAGCCACCACACACCATAGTATGTATGTAAAGCTTCAACCCCAGCGCAATGGTTGTCAAGGAGTGGTGGCGGTGTTCGGCGCCGTAACCATGTATTAGTAGTCAATTCCATGCAAATGAGGCAGATAATAGTGAATCGCAAAAACAGCGCCGGCGTAAGGATGGAGCAACAAGCGGTAGCGGTACTACACCGAGGAGTGGCCTACACGAGATACATGTCAACCACAGAGGGTGTGCCACTGTAGGAGGAAGGATATTGGAGGTCAGCAAATCTGGGCTGTACAATGCACATCACAGCATCAGGACTGGCGTGTTAGGAAATAGATGCGCTGAGAGTACAGAATGCGCGTACAGATGCATGTGCACGAGGATGACTACGTTCCCTAAACCAGTCATGTGACGGCCTCACCGTCAACAACCACGGATATAGGAAGGTAATGCAGAGAATACGAGGAAATGCGGAAGCAGTGTAAATGGAGCCGTAATGAGCAATCAACACCAATCAATGCAGGAAGGGCAAACGCCGGCAGCTGATAACTCTGCATGCAGACTCCTGCATAACAGGAAAGGGGAGGCATATGAGTGCAAAGATAGTAGGGGATGTAGTAGAAATGCAAAGAGCAAAGAACCGAAATAGCACAGCCAAGTACAGAGGTAGCATAACTGCGGCTGCAGATAAAATGCATCATATGCCATGTGCCTGCAGGATGCAGTAATGTAAGATGCAAGGCGAAGGCAATGCAGGCAACTATAATGTAACACTACAGGCAGTACCGTTGCAGTCGCAACCGTAAAACCACGGAAATAATCCATGGATACGGCTGCACAGACACACCCAATGACATCACCGGGTATACAGCACAACAGTATTAAATGTGAATGCACACAACACACAGCGCGATTTCCCAAACGCCGCACCGTAGGGTGTAAACAGACAGGGAACTTTTAATATGTATATGCTGGGTGCCGCCGTGGCCGTGATGCATAGGTATGTGGCAGAGACAGGCGGAGTTGCGGAGGGTGGTGCCGACAACTACCGTAGGCCTCACAGGAGAAGGAGAGTGTTCAGACCAAGGGTGACCTACCAGGGGCCGCGAGACCTGGAGATAGTAGAGCGCTACAGGGTGGACAGGGACACGTTACAGCAAATAGTGCAGCTGTGCCGGCCGCGCCTGAGAACAAGAGACAACAGAGGGGAGCCCATCCCAGTGGACACAAAGGTATGTGTGAGCTTGCGAATACTGGCTACAGGTACCTTTCAAAGGCCCACCGGGGACATAATGGGCATCTCACAGGCATCAGCATCCAGGGTACTACACCAGTTCCTGGATGCCATGTTACCACATGCCCATGAGCACATAAATTTCCCCACATCTCAGGAGGAGTTGGCTAGCAATATCCGCCGCTTCCACCGTGTGGCACAATACCCGGAGGTCCTGGGTGCGATAGACTGTACGCACATAGAAATTAAGTCACCACCCGGAGAGCAGGGTAGACGCTACATAAACCGCAAGGGATACCCCTCCATCAATTGCCAGGTCGTGTGCAATGCGCAGGGCATTATTATGGATGTGTGTGCTGGCAGCCCTGGAAGCTACCACGACTCCCATATCTGGCATGCCTCACAGCTGTATCAGGTATTCGCCAGGGGACATCACACAAGGTCACCTTGTGGGGATGCTGGCTACGCACTGGAGCCGTGGTTGATGACACCCATCAGAAATGCACACACACACATGCAAGAACGCCATAATGAGGCACACGCACAAACGAGAATAATCATAGAGCGTGTGTTCGGGATGTTGAAATCACGGTTCCGGTGCTTGGATACATCCGGTGGAGCCTTGCAGTACTCTCCAGGCACAAGTGCCCACATATTCATAGTATGTTGTATGCTACACAATATGATTCTGCGGAAACAGCTGCTGCAGGGACATAATGCCAGAGGGCCACCAAGCCCGCCACAACTGCCAGGACAAGCACAGGCACAGGGCGTTCAGTGCCATGGACACACTGAGCCAGCCCCAGTAGGGAGACAGAGGCGTACCCAATATGCCTACGCCCTGGCAAAGAGGGAACGCATAGCACATACGTTGACAGTGTAGGCCCCATGGACTGACACCTCCTGATCTGCACACACAGTAAAATGGACGCCACACAAACATGTCCGCCCGTAATGTGTACCGTATGTGCGGACGTATGTGTGACTCCAACAAAGGCACCGCCCAAACACTGCACACCCAATAGCCAGCAGAGCATGGAACGCCAACACCTCAATGCACGCCGGTTCTACAGCACACGGCGTAGCCGTATGCTGCCACTATCGCCGCAAGTCGACCACATATGTACTCATGTGCATACACAGATACGGAAATACATATCAGTACACATGTAGAAATATATGTACGCATACACAGATATAAAGTACAACAGGGTAATATGGAACCCAGGGATGCAAGTTCACAGATAAGTAAGACACGTAATCACCACATAGTAAACATAGTGACCGACAACCCGATCATCCTGGAGGGTGGGCAGAGCAGGTAACGCCAGCCATGGAAATGTTAACCTGCATCAATACATATCCGCGTGTTGGGATGGTCACCAGTCCACGGTACAGTAACGGGATATGTGTAGGGTTGCCACCTGTCCCACGTTGTGAGGGACAGTCCCCCTTTGGGCAGTTGTGTCCTGCAAAAACATTGACAAAATGGCAAATGTCTTGAGATTGTAGGACAAAACTATTTCCTATATTTTCTTTATTAGTTGCATAAAACAGTTATTTTGTAGAAGAAACATCTAAATATTATAATAAACAGAATAAGCAACTGTAATGCTACAAGTTTGTATTCTGGCAAAAAAGTGAATTGCTGTTCTTTGTACTGGCCGTGGGTATGTGTTGGCATGCAAAATCTGACGTTTCTACCTTTGGGCATTTGAAAAGGTGGCAACCCTAGATATGTGCGTGTCATATCCATAGGATATGAGTGCGGAGATACACGCCGCCACCGCGATGCGCCAACGTAGGTATTGTGTTCAACCGTCGGTAAAGCGGAAAGCATACCAGTGAAGTGTACGACATTATGAGGAACGACCTCATTTGGGGTGTAAAACAGTTCATGTTCCTCGCAGTTCCTCCAAGTTCCACATTGAAAATGTCTGTCAAACATCCATTGTTAGGAATGTATATAAATGACATCCTGGTAAATAGAATGTACTCATAGTAATTCATTAAAGGTTCTTCACTGTAAGTAAATCAGCATATTATAATCAACCTATGACCTACTTAGCTGAAGTTGTCACTATGCCATTACTATGTGTTCCACATTATGCCCATTTGTTTCACATTACTACTGTGTGTGTTCCTCACTCTGGAAATAGAAGGTTGACAGCCATGGCGGCAATATGTGTATGTGTGAGGTGAGGTTGTCGTGTGTTCCGCTGTGTGTGTGTAATGTGTGTGCCAGTGTAAAATGTGTATGTAGATGACATATCACAGGCGGAGTGTAATAACAGGCGTTAGCATGCAGTACAGGAACCATAGGCGTATGTACAGCAGTACCCACAAAGTAGTACTGACATCCCCACAGTGGCTAAGCACGTGGCGGCGTAAACGATGCAAAGCGGAAATGTCCCAAAGTGTACCACAGGGCCATAGCCAACAGGAGATGCAAAGGACGCATGTACAAACCATGACCGTATGTATGGCGGCCATAAGGTAGACTCCACACGGTCCGTCGGCAACGTTACACAGCATCAGGCATGTACGGCGAAAATACGAAAGTGCTATCCCGGCACCGATCGTGAACACTTACGGTCCCGTAAATACCGCGGTGTGTTCCACGACCATGAAGTAAGCAAGCGGCACACGAATAGGGGGCTACTGGTAGCATACAGGCCGCCCCAAGTATAGGACCACATTCACCGTAACTATCAGCGACAAAATGCCAATGGATAGTAGGCACGGACGAACATCCGCAGATATATAACCGATGTGAAGGAGGAATACGTGCAGGAAGCACACATGCAGGCGATACCGACAGCACACGACATCAACAAAACAAACATTCCCGGAACAACAGACAGGTAACCTGCAGCTCCCCAAGCAGGGATGGAGCACACACACAAGCATATCTGGTATGTATAAATGCAAGACTCACACCCGCCGTCACCCACATCCGCAGATATACCCCATTGCACATATCAAAGGGATAACAGCTAAAACCGTAGCAAACACATACAGGCAGTCAATGACAGCGGCATACCCACAACAAGCTCGTGGGAAACACTAGCAGCGGCTGATGCATCCTTGCATCCGCTGTGTACAGGAAAATAACAGCTATGTTACACATCTGAATGCACAACGCCATCGACAGACACCGCCAGGACACGGAGACCCACATGTCGAACACAATACCATACCCAACACACACAATCCACGGCTAACACCACAGCGAAATGTACCCGACACCACACATAGCGGATGCAGTCACACAAACATGATACAATACATACCATCCTCACGAAGGTATTGCACATAACCAACGGCCACACGAGGAAAGAACCATGGCCTAGTGCCGACGCCAGCGAACGAAAGGAGGGGGATCACCGGTGATATGCGCATAAGTACACACCGAGGAACAGCTATTGGCCTGATTAACCCACATGCCTCAGGTGACGACAAATATAAGGAAGACTCCCTGGATATTCAAACCGTATGTTCATACCGAACAAACACGAATACAGAAGGAGAAACAAGGAAATAGAGACGAACGCAGAACCAAAGGCCGGAAAGGTATGTCGAACACACGACATGTACTGGTGTGTAACGCCGCGATACGTATGACGAATCTGTACAGTATGTGAACGGTGTGTGTAGGTAAAGATACCTGTCCATCAGGCAGAGAGAGGCGAAGGTTGGATATGTAATGCTAAAATGCGCAGCATACCAACGACTGTGGACAACGTGTGCACAGCAGTGGGACAACATGTACACACCCGGGATAACCCCAGGTTCGGCTTGCCACCTTTTCAAATGGCCAAAGTGGGAAATCTTCGGGACACACATCAGATGTTACAGGTGGACACATATCCATGGTCAGTACAAAGGTTAGAACTGTACTCTTTTGCATAAAGAAAAGTGTAGTCTCGTAGCAGTTAAGTTGCTTATTGTGTGTCTTGTAACATTTAGGAATGTACATACATAAATAACTATGTTATGCAACTCATACATAAAAATGGGATATAGTGATGTCCTACAATCTCAGGACATTTGCCATTTGTAATATATTTTGTCAGGACACAACTGCCCAAAGAGGGACTGTCCCTTGCAAAGTGGCACAGGTGGTAACCCTACCCCAGGTCTGCCATAGGGGTTGCAAACACAGAACAATGCCACCACCCACGCTGATGCTGGCAGTGGATATCCAACAATGAAGTGCCACAGCAGGGGATAGGACATGTATGTATAGTGTCACAGCACACATGTGCATGGGCATATACCGTCGATGTCATACGGAATGTGCGCACGACGTGCACGTATCCCACGCAGTAAGGCGACTATGTCAATTATGTGTAATGCAAAGCTGTCATGATGGATATGTTCACAAATCATAGACAGTATCACAGGCATAGCATGCATGATGGAGGGATGGCCTAATGTTATGTACATACACAAGATATGTATGGCCTGCACATATGGGACAATGTAGTAGCAGAATAGGTACCCGAAATGGAGGGAACAGCAAGTAACCATGTCCAAACGTTCCATAGCAGGTGCAATGTGTGCCACAATGATGTCCATCAGGGCCGTGTGTAAACACATGTGCAATGTACACAGTACTGACACCACCCCATGGTAGTGTCCACTGAACGGCAGAAGTGGATGTCAACTGTCATGTCTATACAGTACGTCCGCTGTGGTGGTACCATGGGTCTGTGTCACCCTACCAGCAAGGGAGCTATCACATGACTAGTGACACAGTGTGCCCCTGTGGGATGTGCACAAGACCTATGTCCCACAGCACGGTGTGTGTCCAGTCTGTGGATGTCACACAGACGCCTGGGCCGAGCAATGTGGCATGTGTGCACACATGCAGGACTGCTCCTCCCACCCTGCCCACTGCAAACGCCATGTAGGAGTACTACATGCATCAGTACTGCGGAGAACATGGCCCATGGCAGAGTAGATTACACCCCTGTGTTAGTGGCATGCAGGTGAGTACAGATGTGTTACATGACTGTCATTTGCATATGTAAACTGTCTGAGCCGGGTAGAGAGCACAGCATGACTATACTGAGACATGTAACATTGTATCCATTGTGTAAGGTACACCACACATGTGTTATTGTAACACGGCCTGCGTGTACATGTGTGTATGGCACAGGTACAAGGGCACCCAAGGTATCAGCTAGACATACGGTCCAGAAATCGTGGTCCTGCACATGTGTACCCACGCCATGGTGTAATATGGCAACCACAGCACCATGTGGGCCGTGTGTGTACATCAACCATGTACAACGTGATATGCCTGTATAGGGACAGTATCCATGTGATACACACCGCATGACTGTCAGTATGCAAAGGTGATGTGTATGCACTATGTGTGATGTAACTGATGCAATGATATCTACATGATATATCTGCCACACTGACACCTGTATGGGTGTCAGCAACATGAGTAGGATGAGCTAGAATGCTGCCAGGTATGTAGAAGTGGTATATGTAGGCATGTACAGTACTGTGTGACAGCAGGTAGTGTACGTATGCAAATACTGAGCATGAGGGGCCACATGTCTGAGGACTGTGCAATGTCACACGTCCCGACATGTTGTAGTTAGCATGATATGCCTGCACCACTGTGTGAACTGTACAGAAGGCACATGGCGTAACATCCCGATACATAGGGTGCGATGTGATGCTGGATGTGTACACTGGCAATAGCATAAAGTGGAATGGTGCTGAAGGGCAAAGAGCGGATCATGTCTGATGTGATACCCTCTGTACCACCCCAACCACCCATGCAATAATATGACAGGTGGCCAGCATGGGATGTGGTGTGCTGTGGCACAGAAGCCCAACAAGGGTGCCAGGAAAGGCATGCAGGTAGTCAATGAGTGTGTGAAGCATGTATGTCAAGATGTGGCCCAGTGCCATACTGAATGGCCCAGTCATGGGTGTAGAGATGCAGCCCCATATGTGCAATGCAGTACCATCCATGTGTAGTGTGATAGATGTGGTAGTGTGGTGGTCAGGGTGCACAACGTACATGAATGGACTAGCAGTCACTGACGTGTGCTGCTGCAGAGACATGTAACAGCCAGGTTGGCGGGATACAACAACTACGGCGGTTTGAGGTGACATTGGGACTGTGTTCCCGGACATAACATGTGCATGGCAGTACTATGTATGTGTCCACAGGGTTAATACAATGTCCAGCCAAGGATTGGAACCCTGTAGTGAGTGAGAGTGTGTATTGTTGGTAGGTACCCCATTGGCAGGCACGATGCCAGAAACATCTGTGTCGTCAATGCCTGCATGACCGTGGTATGCTGCATTGAATGTGGATGTTGTCAAACAGCAGAGACATACCACCACACTGCGTGAGGGCCACACTGCAATGTCTGGCAGTCATGTGTAGGTAGCTAGCTGTGCAGTATGTCATGCACCATCAGGACCCACCATGACTGTCAAGTGACACACAACACACAGGTGAACATAACTACCGTGCAACAGCCTGCACATGTGCCCATACAGCACGTGTGCATGGAACAGGAATACCACTGTGGCGTCTGTGAAAAGGCCAGTACCACCATGTCTCAGTGTGGAATAGCATGGTCCCTACCAGTGTGTAAATGTAGCAGAAGTGCACTGTGATCAGTGTTGGCATAGGCACGTAGACTGTCCATCGTACGGGGTGCCATGCCATCAACTACCTCTGTCAGTGGATGTCAGTAATACTGGCTGTAGTGTGTATGTACCATGCATGCTGCTATGGTTGTGTGTTTAGGGTGTGGCTAGCAGGGATGGTAAGCATGGATGTTCAGCAAACAGAGGGGGGAGGTGTGTAGGCCTAGCACACAGACACATGGAGGTTTGGTGCATGCTGAGGGTAGTGTAGGTATGGTATGTGTCATGTAATGTGTCACCCAGCTATGCGTACTGCATGGCCAAGCATGTGTGGGTACATGGGAGTCCATACTAGGGAAGGGCGTGTTGCTGGCAATACATAGCAGTAGCAACTGTCCTAGGTGCAATGTACAGTATGCCAACCCGACCGGCATGTAACCTGTGGTGTACAGTGTATTCACTGTCGCATGTCACAATGTGCGTAGCGGCCACGAACATGGGTATCTGAACATGGACTACCTATGATGCAATGTGTCATGGGAATATACAGTATGTGTGTAAATCATGGTGTGGTGTGGGAACCACCCACCCGTGTGTGTTGCAGTCCAGGTATGTGCCTGTGAGGTATGATCTGTGTACAATCTGGACTGGCAGGTGTGCCGTGTAGGGCATGGAGGCAGGTCCCAGGCACTGCAGATAAATGACATGTGTGCTGTACTGTGTGTGCAGTGCTAGTGTACAACACAGTGGAGGGTGTAAGCATTGTCACACATCACTGCATGCTGTGCCTACCTGTGACAGCCCTGCCGGAGACAGACATGTGACACCGCTGCACAGGCAGCATAGCATGTGAAGATGTACATGTGGGCCGCACACCTTAGGCAGATGTCCACACGTCATGTGTGCCACGGTAGTGTGGTTGAACACGACTATCAGACTGGACAAACAGCACATGCCTGCATAACAACAGTATGACCATAGTCAACAGTCCCAGTGACAGAGTAGGCCAACGTAGACTATCCCTGCATGCAGACCACTGGCTACTGGACACCTGGCTAGACACACACCTGGAGGGTTAATTCACCATTGAGCCATCACATGTCCAAGCCCATGTGGGCCGTACAATGTCATCACAGGGTGGTCACAATAGCAGGTGGCAAGGCAGACACGGTGTACCAGGTGATGTGTCATGTGTGCATATGTCGACTAGCACAGCCGTTCACATGTCTGCAACATACTGGTGCACGATGTATACTGTTGCATGATGAATGGAACTGCACTGTCACCCACTACAGGACCATCTGACACAGGTGTGTTGTGACTGGTGTAACCCATGTTTGCACAGGATACACACTGCTGTTGTAGGCAGCCATGCTGGTGGCCACCAGTGATATATGCAGTGGTCATACAGACATACCGTACACAGTGTTCATGCAGGAATGTCCATTGTCGTGGACGATGTGCTGCTATATGAATGTGGGTGTTTGTTGTGAATGTCACACATCCAGAAGACACCATCTGGTGCAGTCATGGTTGTCAACACCGGTACACACAGCCACAGCAGTCAGAACCCAGTCCTGACAATGTGTGTCAGTCACCCTCGTACTGTGTGACATATGTGCACATGGCGGAACACCTCCCACTGTCATCTAAGCTGGCTACATGATGGCTGGAATGTGCTGTAGAAATGTACAATGCTGGTAGCCCAATGAAGTACCTGGAATCAGACACAGTACACTATGTCAGCCATGTAAACCATGCACAACAATGACCGCCCAACAGACACAAACAATGCATTGACACATGGAACATGTGCACATGACAACCCCCACTGAGGTATGTTGCACATATTGATGTACAATTGTCATCTATGGCCATAGCATGGATGCAGACACACATACTCCACAGGTAGTACCATGTGATGTAGGTAGGGGCATTGCTCGTGTACATGTCACAGTAGATGTACACAGACATGTCCTGCATAGCCGTCATGTAGGGGTAGCTGTGGTATGTCACTACTGGACATGCCCATACAAATTACCATGTCCCACAGGAGATGTGTTAGGTGTGTACCACATGTGACGTGCTGACAACAAGCTGCGATGTGTATGGCTGCCGGTGTACCTGTGTGACAATGTCTGTGATGGGTGCAAAGGCACATAGTATCGTATTGCATGCACACAAGCCCACATAGGTGCATAGCCTGAACATACAGTACAAGGAGTGTGTGGGATGATAGCAACCCACAGGTGGAGATGGGTACGGACGGCAGTCCACAACCACATGTGTGTGTACGGTGTTCACGTCCACGACACATGAGCATCTGAGAGGCTAGCGTCACAGCTGTACAGGGTCGCATGCATATATGTTCAGCAACATCCCTGTATGTCCCACCACTGGCCCGTGGACCGATGGACACCAACCAAATGTGCAGATATGAGATGTGCACAGCACATCATAGATGCCTACCGTAGAACAGGCCTACCATGTAGACATGTGCAGTAGGTCTGCGCCACCTGCAGTCAAACACGTTAGGTGCCAAACCACACCAATAGTCCAGGCAATGACACAGATGGACGTGCATGCCTCTGTGTATGTATGTCTGTGAATGCCTCCGGCATAGCAATATAGCTGTGTCACCGTTGTGAACAACAATATGAATGGGTTGTATGTGTGAGGGGTGCATTATATGTGTATGGTCAGATCGACGATACCATCAGTGGGCCTGCTATGTGAACATCCCTGTCCCCATACATGGATACCTCTGCTGAGCACAACACCACATTCACAGAGGGAGGGATGGCGGTGTGTAGTGCAGCAGCAGACATGTGGGTGGCAGCGGGCACTGGATGTACACATATGTGTTACCCACATCAGTTCAGGCAGCCATCCATGTGCATGTGATAGCTGTGTGTGTACACATACAGCACTGTGTCGATCAACATCCCAGCACATAGCACCTGCCAGGGCTACAGTGTATGCATGGATGTGTGATACCTGCATGCACCACACACATCCTCAACAAGCAGCGTACAGCATACCTCGCTCGAGGACAGTGTCCACACCATGGTGATAAACATGTTGAATGTCCATATTCACACAGCTATGACATATGCAATGGACAGCCACCCTGCCAATACCGTCAGCCCCCAGGTGGGTCACACCCAGTGCCATGTATGTGGCATACCCTGCCACATCATGCAGAGCTGACCAGCAAGGCTGCATGAGCTATCACAGTCCCACATGGTGCAATGGACAAAAGGCACTCTCACTATCAACCATACACAGTAGTAATGTGGCGGCGATGCACCCTGTCATGTTACAGGTGCTGTGTGATGCTCTGCACAATGTGTGTGTGTACATGCTATGCATGGCCTTTCCTGCTAATGTGTCATGGTTACACATTGCTCCATGTCTATCACATATGTAACACAGGTGAGCTGTGGCAAGTTGTCCAGCACCGGCACAGTGCTGTGTGGAAGTACATGGCACAACACATGCATGTGCAGGTGTCCATGTGTATGTGTACAGTGCCGCTGCTGACGTTCACAATGGTCACTGGCGTGATGTGTACTGACATATACACAGCGTCCAGGTGAACAGTAGCACAGGCGTCACATGGGGACCTATGCCAACTGATATGGACATAGGTGCAGCCAGGTACACATGTCCATGGCAGGCTAACATCTACATGGTGCGTGCACAGTGTGATGGGGTGGCACACAGATATGATGTGACACCCAGTGCTCAATGGTGTGAAGCCACAACATCGGCTGTGTCACCGCCACGATGCCCTTCACAGATCACTGTGCAGATGTCGTACATGTCATAGCAATGTATTTCCAACAGTATGCCAGCACAGCAGTGTGAATGTGACCTGCCACCATCATTATGTCTTCCAGATAATGCCACGTTCCCGGCTTCCACCATTTAGCCGACAGGAGGAGGAGGTGATCATACCATACCTCCAGAGTAACCACGACACCCTATTTAGCCATGTGCCACAGCAGGCACAGGAACGGCAGGAGATGTGGGAGGAGATGTGCAGGAGGGTGAACAGCGTGGGCGGAAACAACCGCAGCTATCAACAAATCCGCAGGCACTGCACAGACCTGATCCGGCATGCAAGACAGCGTGCCGCTGCAATCGCCAGGCAACAATGTGGGACAGGTGGTGGGCCACCAATCCAGCCCCACTCACAGCTACGGAGGAGCTCCTGGCCAGTCTGGGGACACCCACGGAACAACACGCAGAAACACTTGCGTCCATCGTGGAGGTGGGTGTCTCCCGAGCTATGAGCCTGGAGCCGCATGGTAAGTCAGTGTTGCATGTTTGTATGATAGGCGACGTGGGTGTGGGTGTCATAGTACAACACATGATATAGCAATACATGCCAGGTATATGGCCACACAAGATGCAAACCATTGTATGCTATGTTGTGTTAGCAGACATGTGCATAGCACATGCTACCACACACATGCATGATGTGACATGCACAGTGCTGACCGTGGAGATAGCAATGGCTAATGTGTATACCTTTGTGTAATGCCTTTACAGGTACGTCTGGCGTGTCGCAAGGACAAGGGTCTGTTGCAGGTAAGTCTGTTGCTAGTCAAACGCATGTTCTGCTGTATTGATATTCCCCATGTGTCTAGGCATGACATGCTCACCTGTGTGTGCCCCAGTCACGGTATACAGCTCGCACCACCCGACACACACACCACCCATGTACAGTAGATACACCGGTTACCGTAGAGTGGTATGACACCACACAACCTATTGGTGTGTTACGTGCATTCAGCTATGCATACAATGGTGTAGGTGTTACACAATGGCTGCATGTGTAGTATGCATTGGTATGCCAGTGCAGTATGCACACAGTACCACATAGTGAGCTGTGATCTGGCCAGAGCACAGGTGTTACCAATGTGACCCATGCCCCTGCATCGGGTGCACACGTTGTGACATGGCACATGCCATGTCCCATGCACGTGGATGTCTGGCTGCAGCATTGTCACACCATGATATGACCTATGCACAACATAGCAGACATCCACACTGTCAGAATATCCGTAGAGAATGTGACACCTCACACTAGTATGGGTGTATGTCACATGGGCCACCACAGGGCCGTGTGTACGATGTCTACCACACACAATTGTCAATGACTCACACAGACAAGGCCATGGTTGATACCTACAGGCATGTTGCCACACAGCACATCCACAGTGGGTACTCACCGTTGCACCCTGTACACACATAGTGGGTTCATCACTGTAGTGGACCCCCTGGACATCTGATGTAGTACACCAGTGACATGGAATGCCTCTCCACAGCTACTACAGGTGCCTCCAATGTCCACCATATACGTGCTGCTGAGCAGCTGAACTGACTTACAGACATGGCAATGTAATGCGTCCAGGTCACGCATCGCACAGACACATAGCTGTGTCCTGCTACTGTGCAGTGGCACAGAGCCCGCACTACACACCGTACAGCTATGCACACAGCTCACAGCAAACGTACCTGCACAGACATCACTGTTACCCATACATTGTATCTGTAGACTGTACACATAACACTGCACCGTGACAGCCATTGTGATGTGGTGCATGCGGTGGGACACCATCTTCACATGTCCACATGATACCGCACATGTTTGCGGTGTACATTACATAGTGTCGGCAGCCATGTGTACTCTCAACTCGCCCGCGGCCACACGGTGTATCACGCTGATGCATGCAAACTACCATGAATGTGTGTACTGCATGCCTACTAAATGACACCTGCCTGTTGTACTGTCCCCACCAGGGCAGTGTACATACTGCCACTATGAATGTCTGGTCTGCATTCACTGGTCTGTGTTGTGTGAATGCTGCATGCCACCTGCATTATCACATGCATGCTGTGTGTGTGTGTGTGTGTGTGTGTGTGTGTGTGTGTGTGTGTGTGTGTGTGTGTGTGTGTGTGTGTGTCTGTATTGTAACCGATGGTATGTCTTTGTATTGACAGGTGCTGTAGGTGAGTTCCCCTCCTGCGGTCAATCTGATGCTAGTGTCCCCACAGATACTAGTGGTGATGACCATGTGCATGAGGCACAGGCAGGGTCGTCACAGGCAGACTCTGTGCCACTGGAGAACATCACACATGTCCCTTTCATCCCGCACACGGTTCAGATGCCGACACATACCCCAACACCGTTGCCCATAGATGACGGTCAGTCAGCGTCTGTTGTCCCCGAGCAGGAATGTGTGGTGGCTGCAGAAGGTGTGGGTACACACGATGTTGCCAGTGTAAGGACTGGTGCAGTGCCACGCAGGCATGTGGCAAGTGCTGCTCGTAGGGGGAGCACCGCTAGACATACACCTGCCGTACAGGGTGCAGCAGCTGGTATAACCAGTCGCTTGTTCCAGACTGTATTGGCGGGCGCGAGCGCGTGCGAGCGGCAGAACCAGGAAGGGCAGAGGCTGCAGAGGTCCGCAATCCGTACCCTGAATGACAACATCCAGGCATTGGCGAATGCACAACAGCATCTTGCCGATGTTCTGGAAAGGAGATTGGGTGACATGGCTGGTATCCTCGACCGAGGCATGGCCATCCTTGAGCGTGCGCAGTCCGTGCAGGAACACCAGGTAGGGGTGAGGCATAGGGCACGTGGGCGTGTGCCAGCAACACCACCTGCTGCAGGTCAGCGTGTACGTGCCACCTCCCATGCCCACCCAGACAGTGCTGGTAGCAGCAGCACTGCAGCTGCTACTACACCATCCACACCAGGACAGAGCAGGCCACGTGGGCGTGGCCCTGGACGGCCCCGTCGTGGGCACGTTTCCAGCGGACATGTGACATCGGAGAGTGGACAGTCCGTACAACCACCCAGTCGTGCCCGTGCGACCCCAGGCAGGCGCGGGTCAGGTCGCCGCCGGCAGACACAGTGAGCCGTAACACCTGCACTGTACAGTCAGGGGCTGCCAAGCATACCCCGTGTAGGCATCACAGATGACTGAACTGTGTACACACACACCCACACACAGCAGACACAACTGTAGGGCTCCACCACACCCACATGCAATCTACATAGTCATGCCCACTCAATGCACTGGCCCTTACACACACACATGATGTCATCCATTGGTACAGCCCATGCCTGTGGCACACATATCACAATGTGCATATGATGAAGTCTCTGCCGCATAACTGTGAGCTACACCATCACTGCACGGTTAAGCTAACATATTCTGATGCACAGGGTGGACACAATAGAGAGAGGTGTATGTGATACCTGTGTCCGCATAGTACGTGATGTGTATGTTGTGGTGTGTGTGTATGGCTGGTGACAGGTATGTATGTGATGTGGGTTGTGCACGGACATCATGCAGCAGACATACCATGCAGGACAGGTGCAGCATTCATTGATATGTGTACACAGTATGTGTGGTGGTTACATGTGTAGCACCATGTCGGTGCAGTTAACCCGTATGATACTGATGGTGTACTTGCACGTGCCTACTGGGAGCACTGTAATTAGTTCCCCACGTGTAGTCGTGGGGTACCCACAGGCATGTCTGGCAACATCAGCATAGCACAGTTACCCGCATCCGGCATGGACCCCTACATAGGTACATAGGCGCACATGAACGTAACAGGATATGTGCCCTACGACATATGTGGACCTAGCATGACTGTGTGTGGCGTCTAACACCCCTCAGGATGGGGATGCCATATCCATCAGTCCCCAGTCCCTGGTCTAGCAGTGACACACAGATGTTGCCTGGCGCATAACTATCGTCACACATCCACACATCATTAGCAGTCCTGAACAAAGGCAGTCAGGGCCTTTCCTTCACATGGCCTGGCACTCCTCCCCGTGTTGTAGGGGGTGTCTGGCCGTTAACCCTGTTCCCCCAGCACGTCCCACTCATCTTTGTGTTGAGGTGTCTGACAGTCGCTTCTGTGCCCGTGTTTGCATGGAGCCTGGGAGGTGGAATGTGCCCATGTCACCCAGGTCAGACATGGCCGTGTATGTCAGGCACAGATCACCACGGAGCAGCTGTGCTGTGAAGATCCACAGCCGGTGTCCCCTTGGCCGTGCAGCTTGTGACACATGTCCTAGCACCGTCATCCCCGTCTTGTGGAACGTTTGCGGTCCTTCCGAGTGCTGCAGGCATCAGGTTAGCTACAGGCCACATGTGCCATTGTACGCAGTCATTGCTCTGGTGTGTGATGTGTACAGGGGTACAATGAACACCCCTGATGTGGTTGCGATTCCATCCAGACCAGGAGGCCACAATGGAATGTCTTCACACCCACATTGCCATTGTGTGTGTTGACAGAGTTTGCCGACAGGTGTGGTAGCCATTTCCCTGAACACGTCCACCATCTTTAATGGCGTACCACCTACATGTGACATTGGGACGAACATGTCCTTCACACTGGGTGGGGCTGCACCTTCTCTGGCATTTAGTAGCAGGCCATGGCTCTGGCACCAGTCATCCATGTCTATGACGCCCTAGGTGGATGTCCGTGTAACATGGGGTGTTGGGTATGTTGGCCGGTGCGTAGTCATCTGCATACCTTGTCTGCTACAATCCCCCTATGATTGCATGCACATTGGAAGGTCGGATGCCATATGGCAGGGGGCCCAGGAGTGAGCCCTGTGGGCCTCCACTGGGTCCAGATATGAGTGTGACAAGGCACCTTGAGCACCAACCCTGTGTGGTGTGACCTCCAACATGTCTGAGAAGCATCGGGTGACATATGTCCCCACATGTATACTGGCGAGCCTTTCCATGGGTCCCATGTGTAGTGTGCTCTGAACGCTCCCACCAGGTCATGGTACTGTGTGCAAACCCATGTATCCCCATCAATGGCCTTGGTGACCACTCCAGACTGGACGAGCAGGTTCGGGAGGCAGGATCCGCCCTTGACTATGTAGTTGTGGGTATGTTCCGGTATTGGCTGTACACCGCTATCTGTAACCATGGCCACCTGTATGGACCTCCCACAGCTTTGCAGACAACACTTGTCAAGCGTATAGGGTGTGGCTGTTGACAGTCCATAGGAGCACTACCCTGGCATAGTGGGACCACAGATGCCATATGGCATCCATTGGGGACATAGCCCATAGTAAGGCTAACATGACACAGTGGCGCATGTGTGGGCCGAGGGCCTCAATGAGGATGGGTAGCACACAGCCAGGGACACCATCGGTGCCCATTGCTGACGTGTCAACCGCCATAGAGATATGGGATCACTCCAGGCCATATGAGATGTTTGGGAGGATACACTCTGGTGGGATGGATATGTTCCCTGTTGGGGGGGGGATGTATGCATGGAACATGTCCTGTGGTTTGCAGACAATGTGTGTGGGTGCAGTGACTGTTGTACCATTCTGGACCATTTCCAGGCAAGTCTGTGTGCCCCCAACCATGTCCTTACCACAGTTAGGGAAGGCCCTGTGGTTGTCTCATGTGCCCTCTGCAGTACCACTCCCACAAGCGGCTGTGGATGATGGTATGTGGGGCCGTATGGTGACGCCGGTATGAATGGGTGATGGTTTCCCTGGTACTGTCATTGCTCTGCCATGTATTAGCTCCAACTGTTGATGTACAGGTAGTCAGTGGCTGCGGTCCACCACACCATGTGCCTACCTGTGGTGGACAAGGTCCTGATGTCATCATGTTTGCCTGTTGCAGACATGCATGTGGGTGGTCGGGAAAGGCATTCGTTAGGCGTTTGCCGGTCTGGCCTGTGTTCAACACTGGCATGGAGGACTTGTAGGGTACCACACCGGTCGTATGATGTGTGTGGTTTTCTGTGGAGAGGTCATCACTGAGGTCCCCCATGCTGGTGTTGGTTACAGGGAGTGGATGACCAGTGGATCCACTATACGGTCTTGCATCACCATTGAGGGCTGTACATCCTGTGTGGGGCATATCCTCACCATGTGTGATGGGCAGAACTGTCAGACATCCCCCCCTAGTATGTATGGTGCATGGCTGTTTAACAGTGGCCAGGTGTGTGAACACCTGGGACTGCTGGCATAGTGTGTTGTGCTATGGGTAATGTTCCCAGACTATGTATGGGTGGTTCATGTCACCCAATACGGTGCTGTTGTGAGAGCATGCCCACTCACCAGTGTCCTCAGGACATCTGTGAAGGTATCCTGTGTTTGGGAGGGTTGTCTGTAGCATGCAACAAACTGTAGGCCAGTCCTACACATGGTTAATTGCACCTAGATATTCCCCGCAGCAACGGCCACGTCTGTGGCATGGCCGGGTTGCTGTTGTGTGGCTGGACACACAGGACGGTCCGCATTCCGCCACCCATGCCGTCGCACCATGTGTATGCATGTCTGCTCTGTGCCGACTCTAAGTGTCTGAGCATGCCCAGTAGGCAGCTGTGTAGATAGACACACAGCACAGTGCACACCTGGCCTGTCTGCAGTTATACCCGGTGCATGCCTGTATCCCTACGCAACCCACGTCTGTGGCATGGCCAGGTTTCTGTTGTGTGGCTGGACACACGACGGTCCACATTCCGCCACCCATGCCGTCGCACCATGTGTATGCATGTCTGCCCTGTGCCGAGTCTAAGTGTCTGAGCATGCCCAGTATGCAGTGATGTACTGATCAGTAGTTACTTGTTATTCCGACTGCAGCACTAACGTGTTAGTGTACGGTGACAGGATGTTAACAGACGGCGTGACTCAGCACTCTGTCCGAACTCCCGATCGGGCGCATTGCCTCTGCAAATGATACCACTCACGTAGGGGTATGCCTCCTGACAGCGCTCTGCTCAGTAAACTTGGTAGCGCGTTCTGTAAATGCTTCATACTGTAGTGTGTTCATGTAGATAGGCGTAGGTTCGTCCCCGTCCCTTCCGTGTGTGTGTGTGTGTGTGTGTGTGTGTCTGTGTGTGTGTGTGTGTGTGTTTCCAGCTGCCTCTGCGACTGATTATGCTTTTAGACGCTCCGCAACACATGCCTTGGCTATTGCCAACTATTGTCTTGCGGGTGACGTCAGTAGCCTACAAGTATGCGTGTGACAGCGCTCTGTTCAGTAAAGTTGGTAGCGCGTTCTGTAAATGCTTCATACTGTAGTGTGTTCATGTAGATAGGCGTAGGTTCGTGCCCCGTCCCTTCCATGTGTGTGTGTGTGTGTGTGTGTGTGTGTGTGTGTGTGTCTCTGTGTGTGTGTGTGTGTGTGTGTGTTTCCAGCTGCCTCTGCAACTGATTATGCTTTTAGACGCTCCGCAACACATGCCTTGGCTATTGCCAACTATTGTCTTGCGGGTGACGTCAGTAGCCTACAAGTATGCGTGTGACAGCGCTCTGTTCAGTAAAGTCGGTAGCGCGTTCTGTAAATGCTTCATACTGTAGTGTGTTCATGTAGATAGGCGTAGGTTCGTGCCCCGTCCCTTCCGTGTGTGTGTGTCTCTGTGTGTGTGTTTCCAGCTGCCTCTGCGACTGATTATGCTTTTAGGCGGCTCCACAACACATGCCTTGGCTATTGCCAACTATTGTCTTCGGGTGGCGTCAGCAGCCTACAAGTATCGTGTGACAGCTCTGTTCAGTAAAGTCGGTAGCGTTCTGTAAATGCTTCATACTGTAGTGTGTTCATGTAGATAGGCGTAGGTTCGTGCCCGTCCCTTCCGTGTGTGTGTGTGTGTGTGTGTGTGTGTGTGTTTCCAGCTGCCTCTGCGACTGATTACGCTTTCAGGCGCTCCGCAACACATGCCTTGGCTATTGCCAACTATTGCCTTGCGGGTGTCGTCAGTAGCCTACAAGAATGCGTGTGCCAGCGCTCTGTTCAGTATAGTCGGTAGCGTTCTGTAAATGCTACATACTGTAGTGTGTTCATGTAGATAGGCGTAGGTTCGTGCCCGTCCCTTCCGTGTGTGTGTGTCTGTGTGTGTGTGTTTCCAGCTGCCTCTGCGACTGATTATGCTTTTAGGCGGCTCCGCAACACATGCCTTGGCTATTGCCAACTATTGTCTTCGGGTGGCGTCAGCAGCCTACAAGTATGCGTGTGACAGCACTCTGTTCAGTAAAGTCGGTAGCGTGCTGTAAATCCTTCATACTGTAGTGTGTACATGTAGATAGGCGTAGGTCCGTGCCCCGTCCCTTCCGTGTGTGTGTGTCTCTGTGTGTGTGTGTTTCCAGCTGCCTCTGCGAATGAACATGCTTTTAGATGCTCCGCAACACATACCTTGGCTATTGCCAACTATTGTTATGCGGGTGACGTCACCAGCCTACAAGTATGCCTCTGACAGTGCTCACATCAGTTAACTCGGTAGAGCGTTCTGTAAATGCTTCATACTGTACTGAGTTCATGTAAATAGGCGTAGGTTCATCTCCCGTCCCTTCCGTGTGTGTGTGTGTTTCCGTTGCTTTCGCAAATACAACTGAATAAGCAAATTCTTAAAGTGTTCACAATCAACAGTGTGATATTTAAAATCATGTTAAGACTCACATTGTTGATTGTGAACATTCTTAGACATAGCATTTTTCCTGCACACGTTGTGGAAACAACGAAAACGTTGCATGTTTTAATGAACTGTTTAAATGTTACGAAGACTTGTGTTGTGTCGAACTACGGGGACTATTCTTGCTGCAGGTTGCTGGTTTGTTTGTGTTTCATAGTACAATATCATGTAATAAGTGTGTTCATAGTATGCTTTCTGTGATGTTGACATGTGTGTGTTTCGTTAGCAGTACGTCTCTGCTTTCTATGCTGTGGCTACATCTCCATTGCTCGCATAGAAAGTGACAAATGGAAGTGTAAGGGTGGACATTTAAAGCCTGGATACTTCCATGTTATGTGTAAGTCTCACAGGGCCAGCGGGTGATAGCGCATACATGTCTATGAAGTACCTTTGGATACGATATGCGACGTGTCGTGGACGAAATGTTCGTTGACTGTTCCATCTACCTATGTGTGACATGGTTTGTGGCCATAGGGTGCCAGCAAGTCTTCCCTGTTCATTGGGTGTTTGCCATGGTGTATTGACATCAATCCTATTAATTCACCGAAGGATGTCTTTCATTGGTGGCAACGCCATAGTTTGACCATCCTATGTCATTCCCAGCAGACGTGGAGATTGTGCCATTGGTATCCTTACACAGGTGACCCATCTGTTCCACTGTATGGAAGCGTGTGATCCCCATAGATGTGCTGGCACATTGAGTGTTGTGTCGCGGTATCTGCCCAGCGGTCCTGCTTTGAATGGGGAGTGTGTACTGTAGACCGTATCTGTATTCCCTGGGTTATGCCTTGCAACAGCTGTGGATTCCCCAGGTTTGCAGCTATGGGTGCCATCTTGGCGTCGTTTGTCCATCCATGGGAACTGCCTACTGGACACTAGTATCGGGCTGTCAACATTTCACAGCTGCATTCTCCATTTCCGGTGGATGATCGGTATTAGTATTGCGGAGTAACGCATATGCCATGGCCACGTCCGCACACGGGGCGGGACAACGAATCATCTGCCAATCCACACCGACACCCATATTTGCATACCCACGATCCCATGTCTGCAACCCTCAACAGTACCCCTTGCACACCCTTCATGTGTGGAAATGGGATGTGAACGTACGTGTATGGACGCAGCAGCCTGGGGAGTCTTATTCATATGTCCTGCATTTCATGGACGGCTGTCATCACCCTTGAAGACGCTTGTGGTGCATATATCTACCTGTGCCGTAGTCACGGCTGTCACCTCTTCCGGTTCACACTATGTTGCCCACACTTACTTGAGGAGTAAGTTTTGGGTCCTGCAATGGACACCGATGTGCGTCTGAAAAGTTTAGAACATGTTGGAGTGTATCCATTCGGCCAGTGGCTTTGACTGCATATATGTTCCCCATTCCGGATGTCTGTCCGCCTACCCATATTATGTAGTGCTCGTAACCCGTGTCCTTCCACAATTTACCCATATGGTGTTACTGTAGTCCTGCAGGTTGGCAACTGCTTTAGATAATCCTCAGAGGTACCATTGTGAACTATCCGCCACTGTATTGTCAGTATAACACAGCGGTACATGTAGAACCGATTTATTCATGACAGTATGTTGTTTATGTGTCGGAACGCCATATTTTAGCGATAGTATGACCTTCCTAGTTGGCGTTGTTGGTGTGCCATTAATATGTGTTCCACAGGTCGCACGTATGTTCCGCAGAGTGGGCGGGTGATCCCCACATACGTGCTAGGACCTTGGCTGCTGTGTACGGCCGGATTCGCACGGGAGGATGGATGGCTACGGGTGTATCTACTGTTGTTTCCATCTGTATGTCCTGTGTCATGCCCTACTACGGCTGTGTGATTCCACCAGGTTTGCTATTATGGGTGCCATCTTGTCCGTACGTTTGCCCACCCTTGGGAAATGCCTACTGGACACTGATGTAGGGCTGAACACATTTCACACCTGCCTTTAGCATTACCCTATGGATGCTTTGCATCCTTACTGGGGACTAAGGCACGTCCTGTACCCGCAGCCCTCCCGCGGGGTGGGGCAACGGATTATCTGCCAAACAACACCCAGCCCCATTTTGCATCCCCAGGATACCATGGCTGCAACCCCCACGATGCGCATGACACATCCTTCATGTGTGCGGAACTGGGATATGGACGCACATGTATGGACACGGCAGTCTGGGGACCTCTGTTCATATGTCCTGCATGTCATGGGCAGGTATCATCAACCTTAAACACGCTGGTGGTGCATATGTCTAGCTGTGCCGTAGTCACGGTTAGTACTCTGATTGGCCGATCCCGGTGTATAAAGGAGTAAGCGCCGTAATTTTTGGAGTCCTACAATGGACACCGATGTGCATTTGTAAAGTGTAGAACGTGTTTGACTGTCACCATCTGGCCGCTGTATGTTCCCCAATCGTGGATGTCTGCTTGACTACCCATCGTTTGTATGACATGGCCTATCTATATCCACGTGCCAGTATGCGGAAATACAGCAAACCTTGCGTCCTGCCCATCTTCATAAACGACATTATGGAACATATATCGGCAAAAACAGACACTGTCAAATCGATAGACTCCACAGTGAAAGGATACTGAGCTCTCTCACCTACTAACATGGGGCATCGTCGAGATGCGGAATGCATGACATAGCCGTCCTTATACACTTCCTTCAGAGTCGGTTTAAAGCGAAATAATCAATAAGCCTGCTCATAGTTAGGTGGACAGTGCTCCAAGTCTTGATTAT
Source organism: Protopterus annectens (assembly GCF_019279795.1). Lineage (NCBI taxonomy): Eukaryota > Metazoa > Chordata > Ceratodontiformes > Protopteridae > Protopterus > Protopterus annectens. Next base: position 642,607,988 of record NC_056734.1, on the reverse strand, counting down.
AACGTGACATATACATATAAGTGTTGCATGCCTTACTTCATGGAAACAATAATACGGCAACAATGTGTTAATATATATACAATATTGGTAAATACAATAAGTATCCGGACACATAGTTGATAATTGTTGTGAGTGCACCTTAGAATGTAGTGTGTTGATCAGGATATTGTATATCAATGTGTATAATAGTAGCATTACGATAACAAAGCATGGAATCAATAAGTACTATTTAAGCATATATTTTACAATTATGAATGTAAATGTGTGGAGGAGACATCCGTAACCTTCCCTGGTTCCACTGGATCACACACACACACACTCGCATGTCGGATTGTGGGTTCTGGCGCCGCACATGCATATCCGTAGTCCGTTTATATATGTTTACAGTGTCTGTGTGGTTACGTGTTTTGCGTTACTTGTGACTATTCCGGTAACATATGTCTGATCCGGTTGACGGACGTGTGCAGAAAGCACTTACAGCTTTATATATGTAACAGTCTTTGCAGCATGGACGCTTTACCGCGTGCACATCTATATGTTCTATAGTCGTAATTCAAACGTGACTGCATTCACGTTTGCCGGTTACTGTGACCAGTACACGTTAGCTGTTCATTGTCATTAATATGCATACCCATGGTACCTATGTACATTTACATATCCCCCCCCCCGCACACACGCACGTCACAGGCATCCATTCTCCTGCTGGGAAAGGTGCGGTACTGCATGTTGAACATTCCTAATTCCCCCTCGCTCATGGCCCAGGATGCATATGTCGTCACCGCAGGGCTGTTCAGATGACAGCTGCTTATATCCCATACGCATACAGGCCTTCGATTGTCAGGGTGTTGCTGTGGTGCTTTGGGTTTGGTCTTGTCCGCCCACTGTACGGGACTGCCCTGACCTTGTACGAATGTTAGATGAGTCACATGGGCAGGTTTGTCCGTGTCCATGGTACCATGTCACGCCCCAATAATTCGTAACCGTGTGCACCGGTTGGCCGATGTACCCGTTGTAGATCTCGTTATACTAATTGCACACGGTCTGGTCGAACTGACCAATTTCCATTACTATCCCTCCGTATGTATGGCCTGTGTCGCAATATTACAAGGGTTTAACATTGCGTGACGCCTTTCACTGAGCCACAGACATGTCCGTTGCTTTGTTTGGCCGGTTCCGCTGTGCTACACACATTTAACATGGCGGAACAGGTTGAACAGCTCAGCCACGAGGACATCGGGTTGTCCGTCGCTGTCTATTATTGAATGTCTATGGGGAGTTTGTTTCACAAAGGGAGACAATGTCGACATAGGTAACGGACATCTCACGCGAATGCGTCCGCGCCCGCGGGTGACGTATGTCTGCCTTTGGGTGGCGAACAGGCATTATGCTGTGCCATTATGTCTGGGGATATATGGTTTCCTGACATAGATGATATGCCATACTAGCAATGACCCTAGCAATGACCCGCGTCTGGGTGTGGGTACTGCTGTATTACCCACAGGAAGAGTGGCCTTAGGTTAAGTGGTGACCTAGGCAGAAGTTGCCACCGATACATCACCCGCTACCCCCCTCCTGGTCTACCTACACCAAATAGAGTCTGGAAAGGTGCCCAGAGCAACACCCTAGACGGCTACCTACTTGGCCTATGCCTAAGGCCGGCTATGTGTGTGGTCCCTTGGGCATCGGACTCGGGAACATGCCACGTCTGCCGTGGGTATGTCCAGCATTACCCACATCCAGCCCCAAGGCAGTCAACACAGCATCCATGGGTCCACATGGTGTCCCAGCTGTGTACTCCAGGAACTCTATGGGGAATTTAACCCACACTTAGGACAGCTGTTTAATCTTAGCCTCACCTCAGGATACGTTCCTGAGTAGTAGCACAGGGCGACTGTAGTCACACTCCACATAGATGGTGCCTCCACTGACCCTGGTTATTACCATACCATTAGTTTGACAAGCCTTATCTGCAAAGCCATGGAGATGGATCATAATGGGACACATAGATAAAGACATAGGGGACTCGCATACTTTGGATACAACCCAGTTTAGCTTGGTCAGAGTCAGATCATGCCCTTTACACGTGTTTCACTTTGTAGAATCAGTCACCAAGGCCATTGCTGAGGGTAAAGCAGTCCATACAGCCTACCTCAACCTGGCAGAGGCCTTCGACACAATACCCCCCTCGGGTATAATTGATAAACCCGTCATCTTGAATGTAAATCCATACATCGCCATATGGGTTGCAAACTGGCTAAGTCACAGAACACACATGGCCATAGTTGCTGGCGCCATGTCATACTCACAGCCAGTCACAGGTGGTGTCCCATGGGGCTCAGTCCTGGGTCCACTATTTCCAGCATCTACGTTTCCAATGTAGACGCATACACAGGGGTTAGGGGTGACAATGTTTGCAGATGACTGCAAACCGGGTGCACAAGTCAGACACACATCTGACACAGATATCCTTCAGGAGTGCCTCACAGATGTGGATAAGTGGTACCAGAGACATGTCCTACAGCTAAATGCCAGGAAATGCATAGGCATACCCTTCGGGAAGAACAAGGTTACCTCGAGCTACCATATAGGTGGCAATCCACTGAGCACAGAGGGGGTTACCAGTGATCTGGGGACACGTGTTGTTGTTAACCGTTCGTTAGACACACATGTTGCTAACATAGTTAGGTAGACCTTCCACATTGCCCACATCATCATGAAGGGATTCACATCTAGATCAGGGGAGGTCATTGCCCCTTGTACTCATCACTCAATAGACCTATGATTGGGTACAATGCCCCGTTCAGAATGTATCTGACCCAACACCTGCAGCAGCTGGAAAGGCACCAACAGTTCTTCGACAAACAGATGCAGGGTCTCAGGTATATGTGTTATACTGACCGACTGAAAGAATTCCAGCTGTATACAGTTGCATACCACTTGCCCAGAGGTGACCCGTGCCTGGCATACAAGGCTATGTCGAACCCAGATCTGATGACTATGCTTCACGTAAATAAGTTAGATCCCTGAGAACCACAAGGGCAGCTGAGGTGCACCTTGACACTGTCATTAATCGAGCGTGTTGTTGGGACGGATTCATCACCCAGACACTCACTATGCTGTGGAACAACATCCCAGTACATGTGAGGGCAAGCACCTCGCTGGCCTTGTGTTAGTATTTAGACATGGATGTCTGAATTGATTTATTTAAGTAACCTTCTAAATGAATATTTACATTAGCACATTGTGAATCTTTACATTTCGTTGGTCTATTTTACAGTAGTCATAATCATACGGTTTATGTGTATATATTATGGTTCATTTATATTACTAGGTGTCTGCAGTTCTGTTAATATATTGGCACAATCCGTAGGACATATATAGGTATCTTACACAGTCAGACATTTGGAAAACATTTTATGTTGGTTCATCTTTCATATATGTACATATATTTCTATTTTCCGATGAAGACTGTACCTTTCAAGCAATGTCTGATGTCCTCACTGTGTGGGATCTGTAACCCAAGTAAGGTTTGTTCGCTTGTCTGCCTTTAAGGCATGTAATTAGTACCTAGCACATCTAATGTACTGACCAATTAATGCTTTTAAATGTAGTAGGTTGGACTGCATTGTATGTATTCTGAATAAGTCTGCTTATGAAGGAGGCGAAGTGGGCTCCACTAGACTATGGTGACTGCCTTTAATTCTTGGTGTGCTCTGAGTGGTCACTGACGGTCCCTACAGTACCTCGTCTTTGCTTTGGACTTCATCGGCTGGTTGTCTGTGTTTGTTGTATGGGGAATGTCAACTGTAGTCCCTATGTGTATCACTTGTGTAATGCCTTACTACGGCAGTGTAATTCCACCGGTTTGCAGTTATGGGTGCCATCTTAGTCATCGCTTGTCCATCCATGTCAATTGCCTACTGTACACTGGTATACGGCTGTTCACTTTCCACACCTGCATTTTGCATTCTCCTCGGTTTGGTTTGCTTTATTAGCGGAGAGTGACGCAAGTGCTCACACGTCCCTCCCAGGGCGGACAAAGGATTGCCTGCGAAACAACACCGAGGCCAGATTCTACATACCCAGACTCCCTTGACTGCAACAGTGGACAGTACCCATTACACATCCTTCATGTGTGCGGGACTGTGATGTGGGCAGCTGAATGGACCCGATACCCTGGGTATTTCTGTGCATGTGTGCTGCATTTCATGGACAGCTATCATTAACATTGAACACGCTTGCGTGCATATGTACCTGGGGCGTGGTGGCGACAATGAGATCACGTGAGTAATGCAGGAAGCTAGCAGGCATTCTCTAAACAGAATTTTTGGGTCCTACAATGGACAACGATGTGCATATGTCAAGTTAGATGTTGCTGGACTGTGTCCACCTGCCCAGTGCTTTTCACTGCTGGTGTATGTTCCCCAATCGCGGATGTCTGTTTGACTACCCATTCCACATGGTGCTACATAACCAGGTGATTTAGTACTGTGAACAAATGACATACATCCAAAGATGCTGGTTAGCAACTGCTTCATATAAACCTCAGACATCCCAATGGGACATATCCGTCACTGTATTTCCAATATAACACCACTGGAACATGTTGATTACCTATGTATTCATTTAACCATGTTGTCTTCGTAGGTGGGAATGCCATAGTTTACATATCCTTCGTGACGTTGTGTGTGTGCCATTAGTATGTGTTCCACAGGTCGCACATCTGTTCCGCTGATCGGTAGCGGGTGCTCCTCATTCTGTTGCTGGCAGATTGAGTGCTGTGTAGGCCGGTGTTGGCACGACGGTCCGGCTTTGTATGTGGAATGTCAACTGTAGTCCCTATGTGTATTTCCTGTGTTATGCCTTACCGCGGCTATGTCATTTACCCGGGTTTGCAGTTGTGGGTGCCATCCTGCCCATACGGGTGTCCATCCATGACAATTGCCTACTGGACACTAGTATAGGGCTATACACATTCCACACCTACATTTAGCATTCTCCGGTGTATGGTTTGCATTATTAGCGGAGTGTAAGGCAGGTGCTACGCACATCCCTCCGCAGGCGGGAGAAAGGATTGCCTGGAAACAACACCGAGCACAGAGTCTACATACCCAGAATCCCTTGACTGCAACAATTGACAGTACCCATTACACATCCGTCATGTGTGCGGGACTGTGATGTGGACGCAGTTCTATGGACCCGGTACCCTGGGTATTTCTGTGCATCTGTGCTGCATTACATGGACAGCTATCAGCAACATTAAACACGCTTGCGGTGCATATGTGTACCTGTGACGACAATGAGTTCAGGTACGCATTGAAATAACAAATTATTCTGTTCTTTCCACAATTTTTGGGTCCTACAATGGACACCACTGTGCATATGTAAAGTGTAGAGCTTGTCGGACTGTGTCCTTGTGAGCAGTGGGTTTCACTGATACTGTGTGTTCAGGAATCGCGGATGTCTGTTTGACCACCCATTCCACATGGTGCTACATAACCAGGTGATTTAGTACTGTGGACAAATGACATACATCCAAAGATGCTGGTTAGCAAATGCTCCATATAAACCGCAGACGTCCCAATGGGACATATCCGTCACTGTATTTCCAATATAACACCACCGGAACATGTTGATTACCTATGTATTCATTTAACCATGTTGTCTTCATAGGTGGGAATGCCATAGTTTACATATCCTACTTGACGTTGTGTGTGTGCCATTAGTATGTGTTCCACAGGTCGCACATCTGTTCCGCTGTACGGTAGCGGGTGCTCCTCAGTCTGTTGCTGGCAGATTGAGTGCTGTGTACGCGGTGTTGGCACGACGGTCCGGCTTTGTATGTGGAATGTCAACTGTAGTCCCTATGTGTATTTCCTGTGTTATGCCTTACTGGCTATGTCATTTCCCCGGGTTTGCAGTTGTGGGTGCCATCCTGCCCATATGGGTGTCCATCCATGACAATTGCCTACTGGACACTAGTATAGGGCTGTACACATTCCACACCTACATTTAGCATTCTCCGGAGTATGGTTTGCATTATTAGCGGAGAGTAAGGCAGGTGCTACACATCCCTCCCACGGGCGGGAGACAGGATTGCCTGCGAAACAACACCGAGCACAGAGTCTACATACCCAGAATCCCTTGACTGCAACAATTGACAGTACCCATTACACATCCGTCATGTGTGCGGGACTGTGATGTGGACGCAGTTCTATGGACCCGGTACCCTGAGTATTTCTGTGCATCTGTGCTGCATTACATGGACAGCTATCAGCAACATTAAACACGCTTGTGCATATGTGTACCTGTGACGACAATGAGTTCAGTTAAGTGATGAAAGAAGGCGGCATTCCTGTCTTTAGACAAATATTTGGGTCCTACAATGGACACCACTGTGCATATGTAAAGTTTAGAGCTTGTCAGACTGTGTCCTTGTGAGCAGTGGGTTTCACTGATACTGTGTGTTCAGCAATCGCGGATGTCTGTTGGACTACCCATTCCACATGGTGCTACATAACCAGGTGATCTAGTACTGTGGACAAATGACATACATCCAAAGATGCTGGTTAGCAACTGCTTCATATAAACCGCAGACATCCCAATGGGACATATCCGTCACTGTATTTCCAATATAACACCACCGGAACATGTTGATTACCTATGTATTCATTTAACCATGTTGTCTTCATAGGTGGGAATGCCATAGTTTACATATCCTACGTGACGTTGTGTGTGTGCCATTAGTATGTGTTCCACAGGTCGCACATCTGTTCCGCTGTATGGTAGCAGGTGCTCCTCAGTCTGTTGCTGGCAGATTGAGTGCTGTGTACGCCGGTGTTGGCACAGCAGTCCGACTTTGTATGTGGAATGTCAACTGCAGTCCCTATGTGTATTTCCTGTGTTATGCCTTACCGCGGCTGTGTAATTTACCGGTTTGCCGTTGTGGGTGGCATCTTGGGCATCTGTTGTACATCCATGACAATTGCCTACTGGACACTAGTATAGGGCTGTACACATTTCACACCTGCATTTAGCATTCTCCAGTGGATGGTTTGCATCATTAGCGGATAGTATGGCAGGTGCTACACACACATCCCTCCCACAGGGCAGGACAAAGGATTGGCTGCGAAGCAACACCGGGCCCAGAGTCTACATACCCAGAATCCCTTGACTGCAACAATCGACAGTACCCATTACACATCCTTCATGTGTGCAGGACTGTGATGTGTACGCAGTTCTATGGACCCGGTACCCTGGGTATTTCTGTGCATCTGTGCTGCATTACATGGACAGCTATCATCAACATTGAACATGCTTGCAGTGCATATGTGTACCTGTGACGACAATGGGTTCAGGTACGTATTGAAAGAAGACGTGAATCTGGTGTGATGTCAATTTTTGTGTCCGACAATGGACACCACTGTGCATATTTAAAGTGTAGAGCTTGTCGGACTGTGTCCTTCTGAGCAGTGGGTTTCACTGATGCTGTGTGTTCAGCAATCGTGGATGTGTGCTTGACTACCCATACTGTGTTGTGCTACAGGAACCATGTCTTCCGACACCAGAAACCAATGCTATACATCCAATGTTGCAGGTTAACAACCACTTTCATACCATACCCAGAGGTCACGATTGGGAGGTATTGCCACTTTATCATCGGAACAACACCCCCAGACTGTGTACATCATGGGAACTTTAGGCCAGTCTTACCGGCCATTTCCAATTGTAATTAGCAGACACATGTCAATACATGTATGATAACACATATTGTCATGCAGAAGTTGATCTATGTTATTTGGACATTGGCTTCTGCTTTTGACATCCGTTGCTGTGAGTGTTGCCAGTTACCATACACATTGCTTGCTCAGAGGCAGACTACACAATTCTGCGCTACTGTGGTCTCCTTTAAGGACCCTGAGCCAGTGGTCGATGGTACGGCAGCCACTGCATCAATCACATTTGCCATCTACCAGTACCTACAGGACTGCATGAGCCAGTCATTCACTTACCCAACTGTGGTTCACTGTACCAATGCCAAGCATCCAGTGTGGTGTACCCCAGCCATACACAAAATGTACAACACGAGGAGGTGGCTACTACAAGGTGGAGCAGACACCTTGTGAGGTATGACACCCTTGGTCATCATATGTGTAGACTTACACACTGTCATGAAATAGTCCAGGGCACATTCCACAGATATACCTACATGGACCTGGCTAACAATCATACCACCTTCAGTTGCTATGCTGGACACCTGGGAGCTCACTCCCACATATGCTCTGACTGGGTTCACATAGAGGTGGGGTTTACTCAACATACACACATTGCCAACATACAGGCTGACAAGTCCAGTGAGGACATCTCCACACCCTCCCACACATGAGGAGATGTGTGTACCAGTGGTTTGTGGTCACCAAATGTTCTGTGACACACAGGTGGGACATGCTCTCTACAGGGTAGTGAACATAGCATCCATGAGACCAGCTGGTGACCCCGCTGTGTACTCCACTATCTCGGTTATGAATTGGACCCACAGTTAGGACAGCTATTTCTTTGTAGCCTCACCTCAGGTAGGGTACCCAGGTTGTGTCACATGGCAACTGTAGTCCCACGTCACAAGGCCAATACCTCCACTGAGGCTGGTTATTACTGTCCCATTACCCTGAGGAGACCTATCTGCAAAGACATGGGGAGGGATCATACTGTGGCTCGTACATGACTGCATAGGGGACGTACTTACTTTGCCTCACACATGGTTTGTCTTGTTCAGGAGCGGTTCATGCCTTTAAAGCATGGTTGACATTTTCGGGACAGTCGCCGAGGCCACTGATGGGGGTGTTGCAGTCCATACAGCCTACCTCAACCTGGCAAAGCCCTTCATCACATTACCCCCCTCAGGTATCGTTGATAAACCCATTGGCTGGGATGTGAACACGCACATCACAGAATGTGTTGTAAACTGTCTATGTGACACAACCCACATGGTCATAGTTGCTGGCAGCATATCAGACCTACTGCCTGTCACAAGTGGTGTCCCATGGGCCCTTCCATGTCTGCACTCCTGTCATACACCTACATTTTCACGGTACAGGCACACACAGGTGCTATGGGCAACAGTGTTTGTAGATCACTGCAAAACAGGTGCCATAGTGGGACAGACATCTGACACAGATATCCTTGAAGGGCCTCCCAGGTATGCATATCTGCTGTCAGGGACATGTCCCACAGCTAAATGCAATGTCATGCAACATCATACCTGTGGAGAACTACTAGGTCACCCCTGTCCAGCATATAGGTGGCTGTCCACTCAGCACAGGGGTGATTACCAGGAATCAGGGGACAGTGTTTGACGGTCACCATTCATTCCACACCACGTTGCTATCGTGGTTGTGTGGGTCTTCTACATTGCCCACCTGTTGGTGCAGGGATTCACATCTACATCAGGCTAGGTCATTGTCTCCTTGTACCCATTACGTGTTACACCTATGATCTACTACATTGCCCCATTCAGACTGTATCTGACCGTACACCTACAGCAGCTGGGAAGCCCACATAGGTTGATTGTTGTACAGATGCAGGATGACACCATTTTGTGTAATGCTGCCCCACATGTAGGACCCCTGCCACATCACGTCACATACCTGCTGTTTAGTGTTGACCTGTGCCTGACATACAAGGCCATGTCAACCCATATGTCATGTGTATGCTTCACCTACTGTATCCGCATCCCTCAGAATCACTAGGGCAGGTGACATTTACCTTGTCACGGTCATTAATGGGATGTGTTTGGGTGGCACATATATCACCCAGACACTCATTATGCTGTGGATGTACATCACAGTACATGTGAGACAGATATCCTTCCTAGCCTTGTTCGCAGCTATGTTGTCCATTGGATGGAGAATTGCAGGTATAGGCCAGGGATTACATCATTATCACTGCTTGACGGAGATACAGCAATATCATGGGTATTTCATCTGAAGCACAGAAGGTTGGCAAAGTCATCCTAACTATGGTGTAGTATTATGGCTGGGCCTGGGACGATGGCCTACCCTGTACCTATGGACGTGTGAACCTATATTCATAGTTTGTCACATGTACAATTGTCTATCCACTATACTCTTTCGCCACTGTATATTTCTGTGGCACATGATTGTCCTCTGTATTACATGCAGGTATGCTGTGTACGTTGCACATCCGTCACAGTTGATGACAGTGTATCTGTGTCCCTAACACTGTGATACTGAGGACTACCACACATCCTTCACAGCATTACATGCATATGTCCATTCTATTCTTCTTTGGCCTATGGGGGTGTTAAGGCAAACATTACTCAAGTCCCTGTTTGTGCATGCTTCATGTTGGTGTTTGACCAGGCTCCGTTGCAGTCATGTGTTGGACAGTAGTGTGTCTGTGTGTTTGCCATGTGTTTTTATTGCCAGTACATCTGTGGGAGGTGTAGTTGGCACATGTTCCTCTTTGCAGGGACACCCATCCTGGGGTTTGTGTCATGCATCTGCACTTGGCACGTGCCATATGTCCTGTACTATTCCCACAGTCGTGTATGCCTTCATGCACTACTGCGTGTTACTGGCTGTGTATGTGGTACACATGGACATTGTGATGTTTGGCTTGCCCTATTCCCATGCTAGAACGTAAACATCTGTCAATTAAGTCTTTTAAATCAAACTGTAACACTCATTCGTATTTTCAAAATGACACTCAGTAACGCAGGAAGCTGGGATTAATAACATTTTACTACTGTGCAGCAGGAGGCAAAGGAGTATGCAGTAAAAGTTTAGACATTTGTTCAACTCTATACATGTTACATCTGTATGAGCATTCTGTATACTATCATCTTTTGCACACATTAATGATGTGGCCAGTCACAAGGTATTTACATTGCTAGAGTACAGAACATTGTATTCCTACAACAGTGCTCAGGTAATGCTTATTACATGTTTTCCCATGAGGATAGCCCAACCTTGCGAGCCACATATTCAGTTAGACTGTACTTTGGTAAATTCTGCTCTGTCACGGTTCCAACACTGTTCATATCCAGTCCTCACTCCGTGTCCTACTAGGTTCCTGTGTCTCTCTGCTGAGCAGCTGTACTCTGTGTTACAGCTCACAAGCCTATCCTCCTCAGTGGAAGGATGACAGATATACCTGTACATACATGTATTATTCTGTAACCGAGCAGATGAGTAATGCTGACTGACATACACCTGCTGCACTGGTTACTGCTAGGGTTAGGGTTCAATCACACTGCAGCTACACTACAAGCAATTACATGCATGAGAAGCTGTACTGCTATATTGTCAGGTAGAATAATATGCATTATACACTATTTGCTTCTAAAGTTGCACGTCATATCTATGTTTAAATATGTATTTTGCTAACATTCTCCCTCCTTTGATTGCTTCTACTCTATCCAGAAACATATACAACATTATTTCATTCTTCCGTCTTCCTCTGTGGAACGTTTAACTAGGCAAGTAATTTGATGTACATTGCAAGTAGGATTGCATTTTCTATTGACAAATACCACTACAGGTCTTGATACATAGTCTCGGGTACAGGTATGTCGCCAGAGTCCCTGACTAATACTTACATGCACAGTATCCGCACTAGACACATGCTCCCAATATGAGCAGAACAACACAAATGGCAATCATGATATTCAGTATGACTGACCCCATCCACCCAATGGTTTGTGGAAATGGTTCGCAGTGGGTTTGGGCCTGGTTCCACCATGGATGACACCTGCCATATTACCTGTAGGTGGGCGTTGCTTTTGGTCTCTTCATGTGGTAGTTGGACACAGCGATCTTCTTCAGTAAGCGCGCATGTACCAATTCTCAGCGCCACGGTGCAGTCGTGCACTATTACATTTTGTGACACAACAGTTCTCATTGCATCCAGTTCATCAGTCACATGTTCAGGAGCGGAAGTCACATTCATCCTTCCTCCGACAGGTTTTGATAACTTCCTCTGTTCCCTGATTGATTTCACTACTCCAGAAGCTGGGGGTGTTCCAGCCCAGGTTGTGACGCTGTCACTGAAGTCCATATGAATCGATATTCCTTTATCTCTTGCAGAAGACTGACATGTCAGAACAGCTTCCATTTCACCCACTGGATTAGTAGGTTTCTTGACTGTGTTCCCAGTTCTTCCAGCTATATGTGTTATAGTTCGTGTCGCACCCACAGGCAATTGTACAGTATGTCATGTGACTGGAGCCAGATAACCCAAATAACAACTGCCGGACCAATTCCCAGGTAACCATTGATATGCTTATTTCCCACAAACAACATAACAATATTCTACTTTATTACTGATGCGGGTTACCTCTGCATGTAACAAATTCCTGTCTCTAACAGAGGACTGTTTATACAATTCAGGATGTTTCTGCACATCCTTCAACATTGTTCTCATGATGTTTCAATACAAATTAGGGATGGTGCTACAAGTAGTACTGTGATCTTTGGCTGTTATATGACATTCGTAAGACACAGTTATGTTACAAATACTCCCACCAACTGAAACTGTATCATGTTTATGATAACATACAATTCCTTTTTGTGTAACAGGTAAGTACATTGCCACGTTGTCCTGTGATCTCACAGAACCTGTATCAAAGTGTAGATATTCACAAGTCTCAATCTATCCCCAAGGGACAACATGCATCGGAAGTCCTCCATATGATGTAGGTATGGCAGTACAAACACAGCAATTTAATGTGTTCCTAGTCTCTATATGCACACGCATCATGCCTAGGTATCTGTTGAAGTGTGGAAGACACTCTGTGGCCAGTTCATCACGTATCAGTATTTGTATCCGTGTAGTTATATGCAGGTAATGTCCCGGAAATTGTAACGTAAACACAAACATGGTTAATAGGTGTATAATCATTAGGACAGCAAACATAAATGTCTTTGGGGTTGCTTTGTATTGTTATACAGTCTTCGCCGGGTGATTCGGCCTCTTTGGTGTATCAGCTACAAGATGTCAATCAGACTTGATATCCTTTACCAGTTTGAGAAATGTGAGGTGGACCCAGGACGACCTCTCTGAAAACTTTACTGCGGTAGGCGTTGACAACAGTACCGGTACAGACATTCTGTCTGTCCACTTGGCAATAATGTTCTTTGGATAACAGTGACATACACACAGGATACTGGTGTCAGCTATGCTTCCGTCTTCGTTTGCTCTTATCTGTAACAGACTTTAACTGAAGAACAGTGTTACTAGTTAACAATCCTCTCATGTCACCTACTACTGAGTCATCGACCTCCGGCTCTGCAGGCATGACAGCTTTCCACTCTGGCACATGATATGCCATTCCACATACTACTTTGAAGTGGGTGCAGCACTTTACATTTGGAACTGTTGTCATGCTCAGCAATGCTAGAGGTAGACAGCTCATGTAACTCGTCTGGATGTCACCCACCAAACTCCTCTACTTATTTCTCGGGATCCCATTCTATGGCGCCAGCAGTCGTGCTGAGTGTGGGTTGTACATGCAATTGACATTCATGGTAATACGAAGTAATCCCCCAGGTAGCGTGATTGTCTGGTTAACTACATGTGTTCTATTGTCACTGTAGCTTCTTTACAGCATGCCAGATCTAGGGATACTTAATTTTACTGGCACCTTTGCCACTGCTGCTGCATCCGGATTAATGGTTGGGAATGCTTCTACCCATTTTGATTATATATATGTGTAATCGCTAAACAGTATTTGTTCCCTTCACATTTATGCAGATGTATGAACTCCATACAAATAGTACGGAACGGTTATGGTGGTGTAGGTAAACTCACTCCCTTCGATTTAAATACTCCCTGTGCATGATATCTACGGCAAACGTGACACGCTGCTCATGAGGTTTGTATGTGGTTCGCAATTCCGTATGTTAGGGGTATTCTGTTAACCAAATGTACCATCCCCCCTGTTGAGACATGTCTCTACCCATGGCTCCACAAAGCCGCATATCTGAATATATTAGACGTTAATATTGGCTTTCTCACTGTGGATATGTGCAGTCCGTGTTCAAGGATTGCTCCTCGTCATAACCACGTCGGCTTTTCTGCTTTCGTAGTTGCTGTTTGCATGGTTTGTACAGTTTCTACATCTAAACTGTCTGAGGTTTGTCATTCCTCATTCACACAGACACTTTCCAACTGTGACGCTGCTTGTTTTGCAGGTGCATGAGCTCATGCCTCAACTTTCCTACTGTTATCCTGTTGCTTTCTATGCCCTGCACATTTACAATTACCTACTTCAGTGGGTAACTGCATGTAGTCTAATGCATTTAGGTTCATATGCGCATGATTAATCGGTTTACCGGTGGATGTTATCATTCCCCTATTCTTCCACTGCTGCTCATAAACATGCACTGCACAGACAACAGAATGACTATCGGGACACATGTCCACACATCAGTTTTCCGCTACAGTACAAGCACGTGTTAAAGCTATCTATTCTGCTGCTTGAGCAGACATGTTATGCTGCAGGGTTTGGCCGTCTACAATGTCATTATCAATAACTACTGCATAAACTACTTCATTCGTTCCTGTAGGACTCTGTCTACATGATCCGTACACATTAACTGTCACCTCTGCATCATCTAAGGGTATATCAGTGTTATCATGTCTGTGTGTAGTTATTTAATCCATTTCATAGGCAACTGTGTGGTGTGCCATACACAGGTGTCGGACGTGACGTTGATAGGTTTAATGTTGTACAACGTTCAATCACCATGTGAGGTTGACTCAGTGGTATGGTCAAACATGACAAATGTCTAGCACGGGTCAGGAATGCTATCTTCTCTTGCAGCAGATTGATCGCAACTGCATGAGACATTCTCACAGTGAGAGGGTGGTCTAGTAACATTACGGGCGGGGCCTGTACTGCCATGGGTGCTACAACAACTGCCTGTACACAATGTGGCACTGACCATGCCACAGTGTCCAACTGCAATGAGTAGTCAGCTATTTAGCGTTGCTTACTTCCCTGCTGTTGCATCAAGACTGACGTCATATATCTCCGCTTACAATCTACGGTCTGACAACATGTGTTATGATTATTCACGAGACCTACTACAGCTGTTGCGGCTATCAATCGTTCTAGTCTGCAGAACGCTGTTTCTGCTACTGTAATCCGTGTACTATGTGTTGTGCTGCCATAGGTGTATTAAAGGTTAAGGCAAACAATACAGCGGATTCCACAGCATTGTTTGGTATCCAGATTTAACAAGTGTTAGTCGGCCCAGACAGGACATCATTCCCTTCTTGTTAGTTGGCTTGGGTGCTTATTATATTGCTACCTTCCTATCGTCATGTGATGTTCTACCCTACTTGGATACCAGATATGCCTGGTACTTGACCTGTATTCTCTGTAGTTGCAATTTATGCTTGCTTACTTTATGTCCCTGTTCTGCTGATTATCTCAATAATGCTATTGTATCTTCCATACATTGCTGCTGGGTAGGGGCCAAGCAGAATATCATCCAAATAAAGTAGAACTTGACTGGCCCGGGTGGAGTTAACACCGAATGTAGCTAGCCATCCCCTGTGAGAATATCGTTGTACTTTCACAGTAGCCCCGCGATAGCCGGGTATGGCTGTATCTGTCACCCTGACTGTACATGCAAAGCAATACGGACTATGTGGATGTATAGGTATTGCAAAGTAAGCATAGCTTATATGTACCACGGTAAGATACTTCTGTGGCATGTTCATAGCATTGAATATAGTGTGTGGGTCTGGCACCAACGCTACCCTAAGTATTCTTACATGATTTACAGCTTGTACATACTGTACCATCCGCCATTCCCTTTGGTTTCGATCAGGAGATACAGGGTATTGCATGGTGAATAGCGATTACTTTGTGGATGGGGAATTCCTCTATGACTTTAGAGATATCTTCTGGTGTCCACGGTCTATACGCTACGGGGGTTGGGTCCTGGCCTTCCTGTCCTGCATGAGGGTTCGGTACTTCAATTAATTGACAGATATCCTCACTCTGTTTTAGTACTGTGTTCTTACTCGGGTGTCCCTAGGTATGTTACGTGTTCGGGATGTGGTTTCAATAGCTTCTATTACATTTGTTCGTTGTGCTACCTCTGTTGCCACAGGATAACGTGTGGGGACTAGCCTGCCCCCCCGCTTAATATCCTGGATGTGGTAGGGGAGGTGGTGGGGGGTTGGGGGGGGGGGGCTATCGGTACTACTGTATTATGATCTTCTCTGTGTACGTATGATGCTTAGCCATTTGTAGTGTTCTATTCCTTGGTACACTACCTCAGTCCACCGATGTGCATGACGGATACCCAATTGTCGCTGTTTTGTCACCTGCACATCTTAGGGCTGCCACCTTTTCCAATGCACAATGTGGGACATTAGTGTTCGAACGTAATTTGCCTGGAGAATGCATACCCACGGCCAGTACATAGGACAGGAATTCACGTTTTGCCAGGAGAGCGACCAATTGTTGTAGCATTTCAGTTGCTTATTCTGTTTATTATTATATTTTGCTGTTCCACATACAAATTTACTGTTTTATGCTACCATTTTGATATATATCTGAAATGTTTGTCCTGAGATATCAGGACATTTGACATTTGTTCGGTTTGTTTACAGGACACGGCTGGCCAGAGAGGGACTATCCCTCTCAGGGTGGAACAGGTATTTACCTTGGAACATATGCATCAAATTTTCAGGGATTACAATGTTTCAGTAACGATATTTTGCGTAATATACCATCAATGTCATATTTATTACCCCATTTTGCTGCGTAACTCACATTATGTGCTCTCTGAGATTGCATATTCTTCACGTCACCCGTCAAACGCGGATCACATGATCTGTTGCTTCAATAATCTCCCATATCCTCTACACGACTGCTACGTACCCTTCTGTCATACCACGTGGTGTCTCCTTCCCTGTATCCACTGTAGTGTCTACAATCACTATTTACTCTGCTCTGTGTATCCATGACCTATGTTCAGATTTAACAGTATTTGGGTAGGTCTACTTCCCGATATCACTACTGTTAACAGAAACACAATGTAGTCTGGTCCCTGATCTACAATAGACACAAAAAGGCAGACACTCCTTACCTGGGCCTCCTGTTTAAGGCTGCACGTTTTCTTCTTGGGATCCTTTTCAGCCACAGATCAGACAGTAAACAGCCTCTTTACACACAACAATTCAGTCGGAGGTCTTTTCATTCAAGAAGAACCATTTATGCATATTCTCCAGCGTACATGTCTAACCAGCCATGTACTCTGACCTGTAGCTTACCAAGGAAATTCCGGATTACAAGGATCACAATGTGAAATAAGTTGTTACAACCAGACTGTAGTTATCAGTAGGCTTTTCTAAGTGACAGCCGATAACACAGGAGGCTCGGGTTCGAAACGGTTTTAGTAGTGTACACAGGCAGGCTAAATAATATACAGTCCAAGTATGAGAGTTTTGTCTGACTCTTTACAGTAAGCAGTTTCTTTATATAGTGTTTACAATCAGCTTTTGCCCACCTTACTGACGTGGTCGGTCACAGGGCATTTCCATCACTATGGTCCGCAATAGTCTATACATACGTGGGTGCTGGGGTCGTGCTTTTAAAATGTTTTCCCATGGGAATAACACAGCCTTGCAAGGCACCTTGTACATTACAGTATCCTTTTGTGATTGTAGCTGTTTCAAGGACCCTAGACTGTTACGATACAGTGGACAGTTAATTTCTTAATACGTTGCTTTGTCTCTCTGGTAAGGAGTTGTACTGCTATCTTCGATAGAGCTCACAAGGCCATCCTCCTCTGGGAAGGAGTGCTGTTATGCATGTACATACATTTATTGTTCTGTAACCCAGCAAATAATTAATGATGACAGACATGAGCCTGCTGTACTGCTTACTGCCAGGTTCAGAATTCCATCACAGTACAGCTTAGCTTCACCAATTACATGCAGGCTTAGTTCTACTGCCATATTGTACGGTACAATTCAATGCATTATATAGTATTTCGAGTGTAAACTGGAACTTCATATGTGTTTCTATATATTTTACGAACAACATCCATCCGGCCATATGCATGTTGTTCCGTCCTTTACTTTGACCGTGTGTATTTGTCCGTCCAGCTACGCTAATCTCCACATGTGATGTCCCAGCTTCCCTTCTTTGCCTGTAGCACCCTGTTAGGACGTCCTGTTTGGTAGGCACCTGTTCCGCTATATGTGATCGACTTCACTGCATAGATAATCATCGATGCGGTGGTCCAACATGTGTACAGTTATGTGCACCGTGTCGTATGCAAACCTAGATGGTTTGGGCGGTACATACTACATGCGGGATGTACACATTCTGCTGACACATTCACATGCAGCCATTTACATATCTGTACCTGCGGTGGGTTGGTGACATGTGGGGAATGCGTTGCCAGTGGCATTGCCTAACACAAACATCTTACCACAGTTCAGGTATGCACATTGTGTGTGGTTGTATAGCTGCACACGGATGCTAGCAGGTTTGGGTGCAGAGGTATACATGGGTGGGACTGACATGTACAATGAGGCTATTGTGTAGTACATCCGAATGCATGGGTTCTGCTTCTGGATATTACACTTCATCATACGCCATCCAGTGTATGCAACAGAGACGTTGCTGGGTGTGGGATATGTTGCTATGCACATGTTTGCCTGTGTTTGAGGTATCTTGCTTCCTTACTGTTGTTATGTGAACACAGCTACCCAGCTATGTACTCTCACTACTGCTTGTGACCATTATGGTTGGCACCTTTTCCAGTGCCCATAGTGGGGCATGTTATGTGGAAACTTCGATTTGCAGGACTACACATACCCACGGCTAGTGCGGTTGACAGATCTTCACTTGTTTGCCATACTATAAGCTTATTCTGTAAGCATTTGGGTTCCTTATTTATTTTCTTATGCCATGTCTGTGTTTCATATCGTAATGTATATGTTTTATGCTACTATTACATGTATATTGCGGAATTTGCGTGGCAGGGGATCGGAGGTCATTTTCCATTTTACGATTGTTGCAGGGACATGACTGTCCAATCAGGGACTGTCCATGGCACATTGGGACAGCAGGTAACCCTGGTGACCATGCCCATGTCGCTACTGGGGTTTCCACCTTTTCCAGTTTCCGATCTGGGATATTCCCGAGACTCACATCTGACTTTACAGGCCGACACATACAAACGGTCACTATATAGCATAGAACTTCACTTGTTTGCCTAAATAATATGCTTATTGTTGTGGCAATTTGCTTGCTTATTCTGTTTCTTGTGTCATTTAGGTATTTCTGTTACAGAAATAACCAATTCATGCTACCATTACATTAAATACGGATATCATTGTGTCCTACAATCGTAGCACATCAGCCATTTCTAATACGTCTTCGGGACACAACTGGCCATGGAGAGACTGCCACAACCAAAGTGGGACAGGTGGTGACCTTAGTCGCTGCTCCTATGTCGGTGCGGCGTGCTGACATGCGGCTGTACACCTTCTCTGAGTGTAAACACTGACGGTGCATTGCGGGACGAACGCGGTCTTATGCGTATCCTTTGCTCCTTGGACGGGTACACTTATGCCTTCGTGGCTTCTATTTGCTTCTCCGTTAATTTGGGACGGGGACTATGTTGCATACTGTACATGCGTTTCATTCTGCACAGGACCTGGCTGCTGCCATTACTATTGTGGGCGGACCGTGGCTGTCAGCACATTAGGTTGCTCACCTCATGCCCGCTTAGACACGCCTCCAGACGCATCCTACCTGGGCTCCTCCACGACACTCACGACGTGTCTGTGATTCCGGTGCACTCTCATTAATATGTATATGGCGCTACTGCGCCGGCTATTCCATGCACCGCCGGCGCAGGCCTTACGCCGGCCTTGCGCCGAGCTTCATGAATCCCGGGGAGTGACTTAGCAGTGTTTTTTTGCTTACCAAAAAGTCATAAAAATATGTCAGAACCACCTGGAAGACTATAATTTCAGTGTGTAGTTATTTTCTACACAATATTGGCATTCTGTTGCATCAAATATTAATTACTTATGTTCAAAAAATACCTGCCTATATACAAGATAGTTTTGATTTTTTTAATAAAATTTCTGAGATTATGTGGAATGATGAAATGTCTTGGTTGGTTTTGGATGCAAAGAGTTTATATAGATCAATAAGGCATGAAGATGGCATTTCTGCACTGTTTTTTATGTGTTTCTAACTTTGTGGCAGAGTTAGTAGACTTTTGTCTTAAAAATAATTTTTTGTATATAATAACCAAATATACAGACAAAAACAAGGGACAGCCATGAGGGCTCCATTTCTCCCATGTATGCCAATCTTTTTATGGCTTTTTTTGAAAATAGGTTTTTGTATAAACAAACATTTGTGAAACAGTATGTTAAATCATATTTCAGGTATACAGATGATTTGATTTTTATATGTGAAGGAGGTAGAACTCGGGTACAAGAATTTGTAAAAACATTGGACAATAACCTTTTTGGTCTGTCTTTTTGTGGAATACAGGAAGGGAATAAGGTGATCTTTTTGGACTTAGTATTGGAGGGACAAAACAATGGATCTATCCTAACTAGAGTCCATAGAAAATGTGATGATGGTAATCAATTTTTACATGCTACAAGATGCCAGCTCCCACATCTGATCTCATCTCTCCCTTATAGTGAGTTTTTACGACTGTCAAGGTTGTGTAGTAATAAGAGGGTATTAAGAAATGAGATAGTTAAATCAGTCAGGATGTTTTTAAGGAGGGGATATGATGCAAGTATTGTGGAAGAGACACAAGAAAAAAATTGGCAATAACAATAGAGATAGAAATAGTATATTGATGCCTAGTAATAGGGTGACACAATATAAAATAAAATCTGATGAAAGGGAGATGTACTTTGTAAGCATGTATAATATAAAGAGTGATGATATTACCAGTTTAATTAAATATTATTGGGAATTTCTGAGAAGGGACAACGTGTTATCAAAAATATTACCCAAAACTATAATAACTTCTTATACAAGGTGTAGAAGTTTACAAGACATGCTGGTACACAGAAAATTTGAATTTCCATGCATGAATATTAGACAGTTGGACTGGAGTCCTGGGACTTACCCATGTGGTAAATGTTCAGTGTGTCCACAGATTCTCACTACCTTTGGGGGTATTAACAATGTCAAGCATACATGTAAGGGTTTGTTTTCCTGTAATAGTATAGGTATAATGTATGCACTTAGATGCCCATGCAATTTACATTATATTGAGGAAACAAAAATAATGTTTCAAGTCTGATTTTTAGAACATGTAAGGGACATAAAGAATAGAAATGAGGAAAAGGTTATATCTGCACATTTTAAAAATTTACATGCAAGTAACTATTTATCATTACAAGGTTTGGGTTTTGGAGCAGATTAATGTAAAATATGGTAATGATTTAGTTCTGAAGAATAAACTGTTGCATAAAGAATCTATATATATCCTGAAATATAATACATTGGCTCCTATGGGGCTCAATAATGAAGCGAATTGGGAAATGTTTACTTTAAGATGAGGATTTGTTAATTTTTTAATTGTTTAATTGCTTAGTTAAGTGGTTAATTGAGAATGGATTTTGTATTTAAGAAAAGCTTTTTTTCTATGATGTTATGTTCTATAAAGGTGTTGTACTGAGGTGCTAGAATCGTTTTGTGATTAAAGAAGATTTTTATAAATGGTGGTCGAGTTTATTTACCAATTTGGATCCAGTAGTTGTATAGAAGAATTAACGGTGTGGAGGTTGTTGCTGTGGTTAAAATCGCTATATTGTTTGTACAACCTGTTTAGTTTTTTTATTAATTAGAGTATTAGATTTATGATGGTTACGTTTTCAACTTGAAATTGCCTCAAAATGTTTCATGGAATTATTTATATGCTCTAACAATTGTTCTGTACTACCTATTATGAGAGGAATATCATCAGCAAAAAGCTGATTTTTTAAAACAAATTTATCTGCAACAAAAAAGCCTACAATATTTTCATTAGACCTAATAGTTTGCAAAAGGCTCTATCATTAGAGAAATAACAATGGTGATAATGGGCAACCCTGTTTCATCCCTTATTTGTATTTTAAGATTTAGAAAGAAAAGAACCAATTTTAACCAAAGAATGATAATTATTATAAAGCTTAGAAATAAAATATATACACTCAGAGAAAGTATATTCCTTTAATACTTTGAAAAGATAACATTTCGTGAATCAAGTGCTTTATCAAAATCTAAACTAATAATTGAAATGTCTTTCTTATTTTTGTTGGCATAATCTATTGGGGTTGTTGTTGTTGTGTCTTTCGGCTTTTACCAGTTAGGTGTTGCCACAGCAGAACTCCGGTCCACTAATGATTGCAGTAGATTTTTACATGCCGAGTTGCCAGCCCTGAGGGTATGTAGTCTAATAATATTATCTTCTACTTGTCTTTTTAAAATTAATCCAGTTTGATAGTTGTTAATCAATTTTAGTATAATTAGATTGATTCTATTAGCTAAGATGGGCATAAACAGCGTATAATCAACGTTAAAAAGTGAGATAGGATGAGAAGAAGAAGAAGAACATTGTGAAGAATCCTTATCCTGTTGTAATATAGGTGATATAACAGAATATTTATATGATGGGGAACTTCAGATGTATTTTTAATTTCTGTAGAAGCTTTCAGTAATATATTAACCACATTATCCAGTAATCGTTTACATACTTCTAGAAAAATACCATCTAATGGAGTTGCCTTATTTTTTTTTTATTTTTTTGATTGGATTTTTCATTTCTTTTAAATAAAATGATTCATCTTTTTTTTTCATTTGTTCATTTTATTTTTATATTATTCTTTAAGAATGCATCAACTATGTTATTATTGATAAAATTACTGTTATTTATATTTTCATAATACTTTCTAAAGCAAACAAGGATATCCTTTATATCTTTCATTTTTTTTATTTATTATTAATATGACAAGATTTTCTTTAATATAATTTAATGTGCTCATTATTTTAGACCTAATAGCTAGTTTATGTAGATTTGAAAGATTATTTGAATATGCTTCAATTTTAGTTATTCTTAACTAATGGAGACCTTATGATTTAAAATATGACATATTTTGTATTTACATTTTTTAACTCTAATTGAGTGGATTTAACATTAGACTTTAAATTTAACTTTAAATTATGTATTTTAGACTGTGGTGTGTTTAGTTCTCTATTCCTTTCTCTTTTTTTACACACACACACACACACACACACACACACACACACACACACACACACACACACACACACACATATATATATATATATATATATATATATATATATATATATATATATATATCGATTTGCATTTCTACCATTCATGTAACCTTTCAATGAGTCCTAAAGAGTGATATCTGAAACTTCATCATGTATATTTATTTCTATGAAATTATTAATCTCATTTAGAAACCATTCCTTAAAACCTTTAACTTTAGCAATATACACTGAACATCTATTAAGGTATATTATATTACCAAATTGTAATATAATTGTGGTCAAATAGCAGACAAGTTACTATTGACATTTATTTAATATCAGTAAGCAAACTACTAGTAATAAAAACTTCATCAATATTAGCTTGTGTTCCATATCTATATAAATATTCAGTGCATTGAAGAGAGTTGGATGATTTCATATCATGAATATCATTAAAGCTCATTGAGCTGACAAAATATATTAAATGTTTTACTGACTGTAAAATTCTAGGTTTTCTATTAGGTGCTTTGTCTTTATCAGACAAAATATAGTTAAAGTCACCTGGTATAACAGCTTCTCCCTTCATATAATAAGTCATAATAGCCAACATTTTTCTTTGCATCTTCAGCTTGAACCCCTGGAATTTATAACTGTGTATGTATATATATAAATATATATATATATATATATATATATATATATATATATATATATATATATATATACACACACACACATATATATATATATATATATATATATATATATATATATATATATATATACAAAGTCCTATTATGAGAGCGAAGATTCCTTTAGGCGAATACAAAGACGTCGACCCATATTGCGCAAAGTATGTAAACAGCGAAAGTTCAAAACCGTGAAGTTCAAAATCTCGATTTGTTTTGGTTGGCCCATCTGCCATATAGTTACGTAAGGTAAGTGTGTGATAGATAGGAATTTAGTGTTAGGATTTGGGTTAAGGTAAGTGCATAGATAGATAATGTATGCAAGAGTTAGTGTAGTGTTAGAAGTAGGTGTTTTTTAATTGTATGTATGTGTTTTATTTATTTTGTTTGGGTGTATGTGTGTAGGGGAAGTGCGTGGTAGTTACGGACCTTAAGGTTAGGGAGGGGTTAAGGACAGTGTATAGTTTGTTGTATATGTGGGGTTTAGTATAGTGTTGGAGGTTGTTTTTTTTTTTTTTAATGTATGTATGTGTTTTATTTATTTTGTTTGGGTGTATGTGTGTAGTGGAAGTGTGTGGTAGTTACAGACCTTAGGGTTAGGGAGGGGTTAAGGAGAATGCATCGATAGTTGTGTTTGTGGGGTTTAGTGTAGTGTTGGATGTAGGGTTTTGGTGCTTTAGTTTAGATTAGAAGTAGGGATTGGTTAGTGTATGTTTGTGGTTTATTTATTTTGTTTGGATAGGTAGTATGTAGCGGGTGGTGGGATTGGCCGACTATGACAGTTCAATGTTTATTTTTCACGGTTTAGTGTGTTTGGGATTTTCATGCTTCATGGTATAGGGGTTGATGTTTTGGTATTCGTGCATAGGGTTTTTCGCTTTGGTAATATAGACCCATATATATATATATATATATATATATATATATATCTATATATATATATATATATATATATATATATATATTTTTTTTTTTTTTTTGTATATTGTATTTATCTGAGTATGTATCAATTACTTTAGGCTTTACGGGTGATTTTCTTCAAAAATAAGGGTGACTGTTCTTTTAGTTCTAACACAGGAACTACATAATATTGAACAATCTTTCAACCACAGTCTATTACACCACCATTAACCAAATGAGTTTCTTGTAATAATACTATATGAGCTTTATATAGCTTCAAATATTTAAGCTACCCTCTTGAAAGGACTGTTTAAACCATTGATATTAACAGATAAACATTTAAAAGATGTAATTTGTAACATAAATGCACAGTGAAAATAAATAGATCAGAAACTGCTAGATAAACTGAAAATAAAGATTTAAAATATTCAGTTATGTGCAAAACCACTAACATCAGTAATAAACACTTTAAAATATTAGTTTTTAAATAACTAATCATAAAATAAGGTATCCCTAGTTTGCTGAGACAATCAAACTACTTCTCAACCACGCTATTATTCAAACTAAAATTGATCTAATACAACTACTTCTTGATATATAAATGATGTAGTATTATAAAAATAACTTCTTAAATAGAGCCCTCATTAATATTTAAAATAAAAAGGAAGAGTAAGAAAATGAAAGAAGAAAAAATATAAACACAGCATTACTCTATAACATGGAATAATAATTTTTTTAACTTTGCACGTGTGTGCGTGTGTATATATATATATATATAATCTTTAATGTGAATTCAAATGGAAGTTACTATATATTCAGTTATATACCTTGCCCTTAGTTAGAAAATATCTGAAAGCATCACTACCACTCTATCTGTATCCTCATGTCACATAAAAACACATTAGGTACAACCAAAATATTGTAGCTGTCATGAAAATGATAAGAATATGTCCAAAAGGAATAAATACATCAATATATGTCATCACATAACCCTATATGTGCAAAAAACTCTAATATTATAAAATGGAGATGTCATATAATTCATTTATATATTGCTTATTAGTTTAAATATTATTATAGTAACCCAAAATATATAAATCATAAATTCTATATATATTCCTTTCTATAAAAGTGAATTAATGTCACTTTACCATAATGAAGAAAATATCTATTGTTATTTACTATAATGCTCAATCCAAATACCAGGCTGCTACAAAACACTATCTCAATTATTTGCTAAATTACAACATAACTGAGTAATATGCATGATACCTAAATAAACCTAAATTTAATATAATTACCTTCCTTTACTATTAATATTAAACTAGCACATACAGATCTATCAAAAATAAATGTTACTAGCTATAATCAGTAGTTTCACTAAAATAATAATTAGTTTATCATTGTTTTATGTAAAAGCATATGAAAATAGAAAGACAGAGGGCAGGATTCACAAAGCCTCCGTGTAAGAGTTATAACTCATACACGGAGGCTGCAGTTAAACGGAGTGATGTCAGCATGCTCTGCATATTCATGAGAGCATGCTGAATCACACCTAAGGCTAACACGTTCCATGTAAGACAGCAGGGGGCATGTCTGTAGGCCAAGCCCTGTAAGCAGACATGCCCCCAGAAGAGTAAAAGCGCCCAAAGTAAACACCCACGCCAGAGTCCATGGAAATGTGAATAAACACAACACATGTCCCCACAGACTACAAACATAAAATGTACAAATGAACATCACATAAATTTTTTTTAAATTGTAAAGATGTTTAACCGTGAGTGCGCTCGTTTGCGCGGGCGTGCTCGTAGCGCAGCTACAGTTAGCAGTCAGTGGGAAAGCATATAAGAACTAAATATGCAAAGTAAACCAAGAAGCAATAGCGTAGCGGTAGAGATGTTGGCTGAAGAGCAGGCATTCATGGTTCGAGCCCCCATAACACCAATTTTTATTTTTAGCAAAATAAGCATGAAACAAGTCCCTGACAAATATGTACACATAAAATCACATTTTATGTAAAATGTAATGAAATAGCCCATTTATATTGAAGAAATGTGAGGTAACAAAACAATAAAAAAATGCCAGATGTGCCCATAGCTGAGCTACAGTTTAACAGGGTGAGTGCATCTGCCCGCAGGTGAGCAGTGGTTTAACTGGTGCAAAATGAGTGCCCGTAGCTGAGTAGTGGTTTAACACGCTAAATCTATGTGCCCCTAACTGAGCTGAGCATAATATGCGTGCTGATAGCCAAATGAGGCTTAAACCAGCGTACCCCGTTTGCATGGAGCTGCGCACTGCACAAACAAGCTAACCGACAGGCAATGTTGAGCAAGCCATATCAAAACTGCCTTTACACAGACACACCCCTCAGCTTGTCTAGACAGTCATAAAAAATAAAAAGTAGTGGCCAGGTTTGAAACCAGGATACTATACACCATAGTCAAGGTACTGAACCACTAAGCCATGACAGCAGTACCTATAAATGCAATAATAGCTAATATATAGGAATGAATACAAACTGAAGCATGACAATGCAGGTTTACTGAAGTTGATACAATTCCAAAATGGCCAATCACAGATATGTGCGGGAAAAACAGACTATATAAGCCCCATAGGCGGGAATACACAGCATAAACGATTGTAGAACTGAACTGCAGCCAGAATGACAGGAGTAGGAGAGGGTAGTTGCTTTCAAGCACAGAGGTGGGGTGTTGAGGAGTCCAGGTACATGGTCTGGCTCCTAGTCCACAATCATGAGGCCCAACTCATGCAGGGCCAGGTCCTGTGGGGAGCATACAGGGCTGAGGCGTGGGACCGGTTGGCTCATGATCTCACCAGTGCCACAGGGATTCCAAGGACTGGTGAGCAGGTCCATCACCACCATACCAACCTGAAGAGACGCAAGAAGGACCAATTGAACCTTTGGATCCAGGAGGCCCGGCAAATGCCCAACGCCCCACTACTGAGTAAGTTACATTTAATTATGTATGTAAGGAATTAAACTAGCTGATATTATGGAGATGTGTATTTCAATATTACTTCATTTATATTACAGCTGCAGGTGTCTGTTCTGTGAACCGCAGAGCCTATGGCGATAGGCTGGTGCGGTTGCGCCACCAGGCAGGTCAGTAATCCACTACCAGTAATTGTAAAGAAATATAAAAGTATGACAGTCAGCAAAAGAGTGCAGTGTAGTCACTAAGGAATAAAATGTGCAAGTAACAGTGTGAAAGTGTTTGCAAGTATTGCTTGATTACAAAAGTGTGTTGCAGCCTGTAAGCAAAACAGAAAAATGAAAATGACTGACATAAATTCTGAAATAAAAATGCCCCACCTGTAAGAAAATAGTACACAACCTGCAGCAGGCTGAAAAGTATAGCTGCAGAAGATGATGAAATCACGTGTGAAATATATCCCTGTTGAAATACTGAAACATGACAGAAGTGAGACTGCTGGAAAGGATTGTAATAACTACAGGTAAAACATGTCAATAAAGCCTAGAAGTAAGTACCATCCTGAATAGTAAAATGAAAACAAGTGAGAGAGTGTGAGAAAGTGTCATGAATCCAGCAATACAGTAGTAATAACCCCTGAATAAAGTATCCTGCAGTCAGTACATAATGAAATGCATGTGAGAATCCAAACCATACAGCAAAATCTGTTCAAAGTGTTGCTGCATCTGGAATGTGTATCCCAAAATCTGGATATGTTGCTTTCAGTCTGCAATATGCAGATAGTATGATTGTCTGATATACCAAACATCCACACTTGTCTATAGCTATATAAAGCAAATGTAGCAGGATGATATAGCTGAACAAAGCTAGATATGAATGTGTATGAAGAACAATAAAATGTATATTGATGTTGCAGTAACAGTCCTATCACCAAGTTGAAATAGTTATCATATAGGAAACTGTAGTTATAACAGTAGTGTGTATATATGTGCAGCTATTAGAAATGTACAGCATATGTATTGGTATTCGAAGGTGTTAATATTATTTTCTTCACCCCAACCTATAACCACATATAACCCATTCCACATGAAAATGGTATGTGCAATCACAATTAACACCCCTGGACATTTGTCCTGTTGGGTCATATATATTTGCATGTCCGTGGATGCATCTGCCCTGTTCATACATCCAAACCTGATGGCCTGTTGCCATCAATCAACCCTGCATGTTGTTGGACTGTGTATTGCTGTTCAAATTATGCATGTGTTATGCTCGCTGTTCAATGGTGTGAATATCTGGGTATTTGGTTAATGGGAATACTAACGCATGCTGTTACAACTAATTGTGAATGGTATTATATGTCACTAACCCAAACTGTCATAACATAATGCAAAACATAGGATGACAGGGAAGGCGGGTTCCAGCGGACCCACCTCTCCCACCTCAGCTGGCGAGTGCACCTGGCACTAGTGCCCAGTCTGGACCCTCCTCCGGTGGCCCTGTGCCACCTGCAGGTGGAAGCGCTGCAGGGGATGGGGCTTGCCCCCTCTCTGCAAGTGTGGCCGGAGGAGAACCACCACTCACCCTCCGTAGCGTCCGGACTGTGGTGCGTAGGGAGATTCGGGACTCTGTTCTCGAGCCCCTACGCTAGCTTGAGGCACGGGTGGCACAACTTACAGGCATGCCTGTTGCCCGGCCTACACAGCCCCCAGCACAACCCCATCCTGGGCAGTAAAGGAACAGTGGCAACTTCCTATGGGTGGGGATAGCAGTTCCACTGTTGCCATCTGTGGGCTCATGGGCTCTGGATATCCAAACCTCTGTCCCCGTCAATTGTGTAACCCCCCCCACACGTGTCATACACCGTCCCTGTATGCGTCTTGTTTGTCTTGTCTGTTTATCTACCCAACCTACCTCCCCAGCTGTACCGACTTCCTTCACCTGACATACCACTCTCACCTGAAAAAAAAAAAAAGGGCACTCTGTACCCACAAAAAAATTACGCCCCATACGTAGCTGCCCATTCTGCACACATGTCTGCTGGACATGGAAACTATCAATTACAATTGGCTGTACAACAAGTATTATTGTTGTCCTGACACCTCTCTCAGGGGTGGAAGGTTTCAAATGTCACACCAAATTACATACATATGCACAGCTGTTGATGATGACGAAATGGGCATCTATGGGCCTTACCTACATCCCTCCTGCAAATCCCAAGCTTGTTTCCCTACTGTCTTACCCTCTTTGTGACCCCTTTTTCACCACTTTTCTGTCTCCCCATTTTCATTTCTTTCAAAGAAAATTGCGCGGGTGTGCGCCAGAGTAAGCACTGTTAAGCAGTTGTAAGCGGGTGTGCACATGTGTGCATGGAGCTAAACGCCAGTGCGCATGCGTGAGCTCCACGCAAACCAGCGCTAACCCGGTTACAACTGCTTAAAAGTGCCTTAGTCACTTTGATTGACAGGTCCTGTACTCAGTTCAAAAGCAAAATAAAATCCCACTGTCAGTCCCGAACCCAGGACCTTGGAAACAGTAGTCTGTATGACCTACCACTAAGCCATGACTCTTATACAAGAACATTGTGCTAAAATAAATATAATATGTAATAGTAGGGATGAATGTAAAGGGAATATAGGATGTGTAGTACCCAAAGCATGTCATGCAGAATTACTGTCAAAACTACTGGATTTCCATAATAGTATTGTGTGAACAGAAACAGCCATGCTAGTTGGTAGCTTGTAGGTAATAATGTCAGTTAATGTACATATATAAATGTATGTATATGTACATATATATATATATATAAATATATATCTATATATAGTTGTAGGTGTCATTGTGCATACACACTTACTACAGGGAACAGGAGAGAGGAATGGAGAAATGTGAATCTACAACACAACCTGAATCATGAGAGAGATACTAACCTTTACACTCACAGAACAGTGTCCACAGCATACCAGCATGGTCCCCGCCCTCACAATCTGAAAGGGCAACGCCTATCTCACATACCCTTTTATAGCACTGTCCTGAAATCACAGTGAGAACTGCAATCAGTACACAACTGGCTGTATGCAATTAGCAAATGCTGGCTTACAATTGGTGCAGAGGCCATCACATGGACCTATGCAGATACCTACAAAAGCATCCTGTACTAACACTCCACACATGCAATACATTCATTGCACTGTCTGGAAGCAGACAGAGGGAGAGAGACAAACCGAGACAGAGAGAAAAAAAAACACGCTACACACTGTGACTCTAAGCTGTCAGCAGTGACAGTAGCAGCAGGAATCAGAAGCAGTGGTAACGCAACCAGCTGCCACAAACACAGGTAATGCAAAGTAGCAGGTTAATAGTGTGCATACTGTGAACCCTCCAAATGTGTCAT
This sequence comes from Protopterus annectens, assembly GCF_019279795.1. Taxonomy (NCBI): domain Eukaryota; kingdom Metazoa; phylum Chordata; order Ceratodontiformes; family Protopteridae; genus Protopterus; species Protopterus annectens. The sequence continues at coordinate 642,576,755 of NC_056734.1, read as the reverse complement.
AGGTCTGTATCTATAGGTATGTCCATGTGATATGTTGTGTGTACGTAGTTCCACCAAAAGGGGATGACTATACATTACATGTCAATCAGTGTTAGGCCATGATGCTGGCAGCAGTTGTCTGTGTGTTGCCCTCAGCAATGGCTGTAGTGACTGCTTTGAAAGGTCAGCCAGGTTCAAAAGGCAGGATCAGCCCATCACAAAGGCACACTGGCTGGGAACAAGTGTCTGCAGGTACCCGATATCACTGCATATGCATTCCATACTGCATAATTCCATAGCTTAGCAGTCCAGGCCGATTATGCATATGATGTGGTAGTTCCCAGTGTCAGTCGAGGTGCCTCCTTAGTGGTGTGGGACCACTGTTACTGTATGCCACTGCCCAGGTACATATCCTGTAGTACAGCCAAGAATAATTATCAGTGTTATATGCGGTTGTATGTCCTCTTGGAGTGCAGGTAGCACACATCCAGGGATACCATGAGGTCACAGTGATGCTGTGTGTTCTGCTTTGCTGAGGGCGGCTCTCACCTGGACATGTGAGATGAAAGGGAGGTTACATACAGCTGTGATAACTATTTCAACTAGTGGGGGAGAAGGAGGGGGGATACGTGCACCAAACCAATCTGCAAGAATGTTGCCAATATCTGTGTGTTTGGTGAATGTTAAGTAGGTGTGTATTAACACAGAGCATATCTGAGGCATTTGGTCCATATGTGTAACATGACTGAAGAAGGCCTTGTGGTTATCCATAGTGTTTGTGGCCATTTCCCTCCAAGAGTAGGCCGTGGCCATTGTTATGAGGGACCGTAGCATAGTACCAGTGCTGACCACAGATGCCTTCCCTTAAAGTGAATCTGCTCTGTCCTGCAGTGGCCTCCTGCTATTGTTATACAATCTGCCTCTGTCTGGGGTCCACCGGACAGGATGCCTAACCTTTGTGCATAGGGTCTGGGTTAGAAATGTGTGTGCAAGTTCCATGCAATCTGTGGCATGTCCGTGGTAAGCATTTGCAAAGGGGTCAGCAGTGTGGATTGTGGCTTCCACTGGCCCAGTGTGCTGCATGGATACCATCTCAGTCCTAACAAGTGAATAACTGTCTAATCACATACATATCAAAGTAGTCTGCTGTGCTGGTGGTGGTGGTGGGATATGTATATCCAGGCTGAGTAACTTGTGTCCACATCACACTAGTGGATGGCGGCCCACATACAGTACCTTGGAATGAACCCTCAGAGTGAGGTTGTGCATTAGACCTGTCAGTGTGTGCTGACCGATGGGGCATGCTACTATGTTGTGTGGAATGTGGCAGGTATTGTTGCACAGGTGTTGGCTGAGCACGGATATCTGGCCATGTACCTGTGTATCCACCACGACACACACACATGCAACATATGGGAGTAGTAGTAAATCACTACACATGAGTATCATGTATAGTATGTGTGCCATATATTGCTGACATAGTCTGCTGATATCCTGTTTGTGTTCTCTTCCAGGGAGATGGCACATCAGTGTAATCCCGCCTACTCTCCAGCGGAAGATGAGGAGATACACCAGAGCCTGGTGTGGGAGTATGACATCCTGTTTTCCCGCACCAGTCAGAATCAGCCGAAGAGGGCTGCACTGTGGCAAGACCTTGTCCGTAGGGAAAATGATATTGGCACGCATAATAGGACATATGAGCAGGTACGACATCACTGCAGTGATTTAATCAGAAGTGTCCATCAGTGTGCATCAGATATCCACAGGCAACAGGTTGCCACAGGAGGTGGGGTGGCCACACACCCCCCCTCACCAGACTGGAGGGGCTACTCCTAAGTGTTGTGGCTCCAGCCCCAGAACAGCAACAGCAGTACACCTGCATCATGATGGAGGCTGGATCCACACAGCAGCACGACATGGAGCATGCAGGTAATATGCCATATGTACACTTGACTGTTCTGTACACTGTTAGTTTATGCATGTGTAAGGTGTGTCCGTGGTATGTATCTGTCATCATAGTATGTAATTGTGCATGTGTGATACTGGCAATATCAGCAGCTGACGTGTGAAAGGCAACTGGTGTACTACTGCACTGTATCGTATGCAATATCAATGGCACAGTTGTGCCCACTGACATTAATCTCATCATTTCTGCAGGTCCCTCCAGGGTTACAGCAAGGCAGGCCATCCATGCTGGTGAGTGTGTTTAACAATACCTATAATAGTCCTGATAGTGCTAGTAACACTAGTGTAACTCAGTAGTGCTCTGTGTGTATACTGCGGGGTGTGCATGTGTGCAGGTGTGCCTGTGCCCATGTGTGCATGTGTGCAGGTGTGCCTGTGTCCATGTGTGCATGTGTGCATGTGTGCCTGTGTCCACGTGTGCATGTGTGCCTGTGTCCACGTCTGCATGTGTGCATGTGTGCATGTATACACGTGACCACGTGTGCATGTGTGCATGTGACCACGTGTGCATGTGTGCATGTGTGCATGTGTACACGTGGCCACGTGTGCATGTGTCCATGTGTGCATGTGACCATGTGTGCATGTGTGCATGTGTCCATGTGTGCATGTGACCACGTGTGCATGTGTGCATGTGTGCAGGTGTCCATGTGTCCACGTGTGCATGTGTGCATGTGTCCACGTGTGCATGTGTCCATGTATGCATGTGTGCCTGTGTGCATGTGTGCATGTGTGCCTGTGTGCATGTGTCCACGTGTGCATGTCTGCATGTGTGCCTGTGTCCATGTGTGCATGTGTGCCTGTGTCCATGTGTGCATGTGTCCATGTGTCCATGTGTGCATGTGTGCATGTGGGCATAAGTGCATCACTGGTAACAATGTCTGTAAACTGTAAACTGTGTTTCCTGTCTTCCTCCCACAGGTTCTGGTGCTGCTTTGGTGTCCTGCAGCAGGGAACCTGAATCTGGTGCCACAGGTACTGGTGATGATGATACTTGTGTAATGGTACAGGAAGGTGTGTCAGGGTCCGCCATTGGTCAGCCAATTGACAGTACACAGCTGTCAATCCCATCATTGCGCACAGTCATCCTGCCAGTACATCCTTTGTCACCATTGTCCCTAGGTGATGGACAGGATACAGTGGGCATTGACCAGGGTAATGTGGTACCTGTGGCACATGCATCCCCACACAGCAGCCATGGGCAGGGTCCTGCGATGGTACCACACAGACAGTTGCCCATGGGTTCTCATGGGAGCATCCATGGGCGTGCTGCCTCTGGCAGACGTGCCCAAAGAGGTCTGTCAACCTCAGCTATGTTTCAGACTGTCATGCAGGCACAGTCGCATATGGAAAGGTACACCAGACAGAGTCTGAGGGAGCTGAGAGCATGTCGCACAGCCATGACTGACAGTATGCGTGACATCGCGGATGCTATCTGTAATTTCACCGATGTCATAGACAGACGTTGTGGGGACATATTACAGCAGTTCCACAACCAAATGTCCATGAGCCAGGGCAATGGTGGGCGTTTGCGGCGTCGACATGGCCGTATGCCAGCAACAGCAGCAGCTGGCAGTCGGCGCGGATGACAACAGGCCCATGCACACCCCCCATAGTGCCAGCAGCAGCCCCAGCAATGCTGGGTCTGTGTTGTCATCGGAACGCCCCAGGAGACCACATGCACGTGGCTCAGGACAGTCCCAACAGGGACCTGTGTCCAGTCAACACACTCCCGCTTCTGATGACAGTACCCAGTCTGGCTTAGTACTGGATACGGTCCGTAGCACCCCTGCCAGGCACAGGTACCGTGTCTGTGCCCACAGACACTGATCTGTATGACCTGCCAGATGCAGTCTGTGGCTGTCCACAAACCCCTGTATATGGCAGCCATGAGGTGGAACTGTGTGCGTGCATACACACATGCAAAATGTTAACACCTAGGCTGACCACATACACGCACACACTGCGCTAACACTGCCCCACCCTGTATTGCTGCCCCTCACCAACACACATACACACACATGTCAATTGGTGGTATCAGTGGCTGACTCAGGCATACCTAATTCACACCCTGTGCATATGATGACACTGTGCCTCCTCCTGCAATCTCCAACATCATTGCGGAAACAGGTAAACACGTTGCCGATGCACAGGGTGACTACATAGAAGTGTATTAGTAGTATCATGTTGGTAACAGTACAGTGTGCTGCTATGACTGTGTGTATATCCCAGCATGGATGCAGTAACTGTATGAATGTCCTGAATTGTTATCTGCACCCATAGTACATACCAAAGTGTAACAGCTGCACATAATTGCATGCCGGTGGTAAGGATGTCAACAGATAGCCGCATACATGGGTAGCACAGGGGGGAAGCTAACGCAAGTAGTGATATGCAATGGTGGACATGTACAGTAATGGTGTCAAGTTGCCCACAACGACTATGCAATGTGGATGTTTGCGCATGTAGATATGTGTGCAGTACGAATGTAATCCAAATCACAATTAACTATGACATAATATCAGTTCTACCATGGGCATCTGCGCTGTGTATTCCTGGGTACATGTTGATAGTGCCTACATATTTGCATTGTTACTTACTGTTATTGTTACCCCTTCTTTGTTGTACAATGCACTACTTCCAGCCCTGCTTACTGTAGCTTTGTTTGCATGCATGTTTGCTTGGGGTTCCCTGGAACACTGCTTACACCTGCAATGCAGAGTTACAGTGCTTCTGTAGACTCCTAGTGACATCTGCATAGCGTACGATACGTATGTCAACTTTACACATGACAGAATGTCACTGTCTGTCCTGTACGCATGTACGTTGCCTGTGACACATTGCACATGTCTTACCTGGCATTTACCCATGTGTGCAGTCATATATGCCAGTGCTATGAAACAGTAGCAGTACACCCACACATACACACCTTCAGTATGTTGTTCCCCATTGGCCCTATGTGTTGGTACTCACCATGGCAATCACACTACTAGGGTAGCATGTGCAAAGGTAACCTGTGAATCACCTCTATGGTCCAGTTGTGGTTTATGTGAGTCATGTGGCAATGTCACAGCTACCACATGTATGCAGTCAGCCATCACCCTTGGCCAGGAATGTACAACACATGTGTGGGATGCCACCACACAGCCAATCTGGGGACTGAGCTCTCTGAACCCAGTAATGCCATACCCTGTCAGGTGACATGTCATATATACTACATCCTGGACAAACTTCAACCCCAATCCCTGTGCAACTATTGATAAAACCCCTGAAGATGTTTCTGATAGTTTTGACCAATTCTTTACTGAGACATTTCAAGCCCTAGCTAGCCATCTACCTCCTAGCTCCCCTGGTCCTGAAAGTAGCACCCCTAGAAACCTACTTGCGTTCAGCTTCCAACCAGTCACCACTTCACTTATCCGTACCTTGATTGAAAAAGTAAAACCCACTACACTTTCTGCTGATCAACTCCCTGCCGAGTACCTACAAAAATCAGCTGATGCTATTGCTTACCCCGTCTCAAAACTAATCAAACGAACCATGGTAGAAGCTAAATTTCCCACCATCTGGAAAATATCCTATGTAATCCCACTTCACAAAGGAGGCAGCTCTACTGAATTCTACAATTATAGGCCATTAACTATACTCTCTCCACTTGCAAAGATTATGGAAACTTTATTCATAGACAATTCATGCACCCCCTAATCCAAAATCGCCTTATGGCAGACACTCAGCATGGCTTCCGTCCTCATCACAACACTACTTCAGGCCTCCTAGCCTTTACTAACACCATAAACCATACTTGCAACAATAATTATATATCCTCAGCCCTCTTTTTGGATCTTTCCAAGGCATACGATATGGTTGATCACCAACTTGTAATCCACACCCTGCAAACATTCTGTCTAGATACTGGAGCCTTCCAATGGTTTCAATCCTACCTGCATGGTCGACAGCAGGCTGGCCTCTGGCAGAACAAACTCTCTAACCTTCAACCTAACACCCTCAGAGTACCACAAGGCTCTATACTAGGGCCCTTGCTGTTCTCCATCTTCATTAACGACCTTTATACTGTCATCCCAAAAGTCAGCTGTATCCAATATGCTGATGACTCTACTCTGATTTGCTCAGCCACATCTCCAGTAGAGTTATGGTCAGCTACCCAGACCACCTTTAATACAATAGAAAACTGGCTTTCTGAACATCGTCTGATCCTAAATCCCAAAAAAACTAAACTGCTGTTATTTCACCAACACGTAGGTCTACCGCTTTTACCTTTACCATAAAATCAAATGATGGCACAATAATCTCCCCTGACCCATCTACTAAACTATTAGGTGTCATCATAGACAATAATCTCAAATGTGACCTACATGATAACCAAACTATCAAAACCATCAATAAAAAACTAGGGTCACTTTACAGAATAAAAGCCTTCCTAACCCCTCCAGCTAAAATTGCCATAGCTCGCTCACACCTTCTTTCAACCCTTCTGTATGCATCTCCTCTACTCGAATATGAACAAGACTGTCCTTAACAAACACTCAATTTGCTACAACCACATTGCCAGGTTTGCCACTGGGCTGCCTTTTAGGACACATCACTGCATCAATCTAAATCAGCTTGGTTGGCTTGAACTACCTAGCCTAATACAGTATAACCAACTGATTATGGCCTATAAAATCCTCTATAATCCGGACAATACTCCTGCACTTCAAATATTATCACCCCCTATAACAATCCTAGACTGCTTCGATCCTCTAACAAACTACTAATTCAGACTAGCAAAATTAATAACACAGCCGGTGATTCTCTCTTTGCAAACTCTGTAAGTAGATCCTGGAACTCACTTCCAGCTGATATTACCTTACTTTCCACCTTAGGTCAATTTAACACTAGAGTCAAACAACATTTGTCACTTAACTGGCTATGTCAATGTATCAAGCCTGGCTAACTCGAATGTGTAAAATCTGTTAACCAGTTTACTGTGTAATTTAATTTAATCCTGACTTGTGCTCAGGACTAACTTTAACCTGTGGAACATGTTTAACTTGCTTACTTATGTAATCTCTGTAAATAATCTGTTTGTAATATGTAATGCTGGTATTATGTAATGCTGTATCTGCTTACCCTTGGTGCTTTTCTCCCCGGGCCTCCGCTGAAAATGGACATGCATCCAGTCGGACTATCCCGGTCAAACAAATGTAAGATAAATAAATAAATAAATAAAAAATATTACAGTGACTACAATACAAGTCAGACATTGACACGCACTGGCAGCATGCTGAACACACTGGGGCATACGTGGGGACTCAGAATAGCATCCCGCCTGAGCATCACACACCTCCGCAGCTGGCACCCAGGCATATGTTCCGTCGGAACAGAGCACATGCCACACATGGCACACACATCCCGTGTGCCACACACTCACAGCCTGTAGGGCTACACAACACACCTGCTACAGATGTGTCAGGTACCTGTCTTGGGTGCTGCACTGGGGTCCCGCTCAACAGGCTGTATCTGGTGAAGATCACAGTGATATGCCTCAGGGGCACTATGGTCCACCACAGAACACATGCATACAGGTCAGTCAGAGGCATGGACACATATGACTCACTCATTGACCATGCCAGTATGGCTGACCTGAGACATACCTCCCTGGACTACATGATAGGAAACATAGAATGGATCTCTCAGCATGTGGCACAGGCCAGTATGAGCCTGATCTTGGTTGCCAACATACCCTCACCAGGTATGCTACCACTATATGTGGGAAAGGTGTTGTATGTCTACATTATGCTCAGTTTCCAGTGTCATTCATAGGGTATCCGCTGGCTGTCAACGCGTGCTTACATGCTAGGGTAGCCACAATGATGTGCAAGGGTCATCTTGCACGTGACACCCATGGCCCGATGTATATTGGCAAAGCTCCTTGATACACACATACTGCCTTATGCTGCAGGGCACGGTTTACATAGCCACCTCCATGGGTATCACACAGGTTAGGACACTAACAGTGCTGCTACACATCAACAGCAGTGCACACCGCAAGATGCATGCACCGGGCACTGTCCTCAGCACGGTGAACTGCAATGTCTGTGCAGTACCAGAGTCCTGATTCATGGCTCACAGGTGTTACCCATCACTGACAGGTTATGCCCCATACCATGCCTGTCGTCCCCTACACATGTAACACACATGGACAGGGGAGTGGTATCCCAAGGCACCACAGATACACACACCTCCAGGTTGTTGGCACAGCACAAAGCATCAGGGCCTAATCATATGCAGCTAACAGTGTGTCGGACTGCCATCTGGTTCATAGCCTGGCACACACAACCCTCCCATACACAGGAAGACCACCTATCCTCCATAACAACACTGGCAATATGACAGTCTCAAGAACTGTCTTTATATGGCTGGACTGCATCCAGCCAAACATTGTGCGTGAGCATTACTGTAGCTACAACACACTAGTTGAAGGGTTCACAGCATGTGGTCACTGAATTGCAGTGGAACGACATGTTACCACTACCACAACAGGTGGGAACATGCAGCACCTGTACATTGACTACATGTACACTATATGGCCCAGACCAGATGTGTATCCCCTGCTGTAGGTATTTTACCATATACACCCACACTGTATAGACACATACCGTGTGCAGCCCCTGCACAGTAAGACACATTCATTATGGTATACATTGCAAATACCATTTATCCACTCAAGGCATGTGTCAGACATGGTAACTACTGCAGGTCACAGGTATTTATGTGTATGTGTCAAACACATACATCATGTGTGCAATGCCATTGCTGGTTTAGGCAATGGCATGCATTGTTATGTACAAAGACCCACACAAGGTCATAATGTGTGACACAACCACACGTGGCAGTTGTGGGTTACCAAAACATACCTATCTGTACTCTGACAATGGTAATAGACACAGTAGCAGAGCGCACTATTGGCATTACTAGCCAACTAGCCCTGTTTGGCTGTGCTGATAGTGTGGTGACATCCCCTGTGTTTACTGGGGGAATATGCAGCATCTGGTGTATTGTAGTATTTGCCAAAAGGATCTGTTCTCTCACACTTGCATTTACACACACCCTACTACCCCCACACACACGCACACTTGCAGGATTCATACCCCTACCTAACTAAGTCATGACACGTGAGAGAGACGCATTAGCAAAGCGCACTATTCGGATTACTAGATAGTTTTTTTTCTCTGGCTGTACTTATAGGGTGCTGACATGACATCATCAGTATTTTGAAAGGGTAATGTGCATCAGGTAGTGTAATCTCCTGATTGCCAAAGCTAACATGTTTTTCATACGGAAATGCACACACACAAACTCCCCACATCCAAACACACACACACTTGCCATTTGCAGGTTTCAAACCCCTACCTAAATATATTATGGCACTTGAGAGTGACGCTGTAGCAGATTGCGCTCTTCTGAGTACTGGCAGCTGTCTCTTCTACAGCTGTATGTATAGGGTGCTGTCATCATCACTGTTTGGAAAGGGTAATATGCATCATGTAGTGTGATCCCCTGATTTCAAAAAAGCACATGTCTTTCATACAGAATTGCACACACACACAGAGTCCCCACATCTAAACACACACACACATGCTATTTACAGGTTTCAAACTCCTATCTAACTATATTATGACACTCAGGAGAGACGCATTAGCAGAGCGCACTATTTGAATTACTGGGAGGTTTTTCTTCTCCTGCTGTACTTATAGGGTGCTGACATCATCAGTGTTTAGAAAGGGGAATGTGCATCCTGTCGTGTGTTCTCCTAGTTGCCAAAAGGGATATTTCCTTCATACAGACTTGCACACACACTAGCCCTCTCCACAGAGGCTGAGCATTTGCAGGATTCAAACCCCTACCTAACTATGTTTTGACACTCGAGACGGACGCATTAGCGGAGTGCGCTATTCGCATTACTGGTAGGCTTTCCTTCTCCTGCTGTACTTATAGGGTGCTGACATCATCTGTGTTTAGAAAGGGGAATGTGCATCCTGTAGTGTGTTCTCCCAGTTGCCAAAAGGGACATTTCCCTCACACAAAATTGCACACACACTAACCCCCGTCATCCAAACACACACACTTGCAAGATTCAAACCACTACCTAACGACGTTATGACACTCGAGTCAGATGCATTAGTAGAGTGCGCTATTTGCATTACTGGGAGGCTTCCCTTCTCCTGTTGTACTTATAGGGTGCTGATATCATCTGTGTTTTGAAAGGGGAATGTGCATCCTGTAGTGTGTTCTCCTAGTTGGCAAAAGGGATACTTCTTTCATACAGTCTTGAACACACACTAACCCCCTCCACACACACTGAGCATTTACAGGATTCAAACCCCTATCTACCTATTTTATGGCACTCAAAACAGACGCATTAGCAGAGCGCGCTATTTGCATTACTGGGAGGTTTCCCTTCTCCTGCTGTACTTATAGGGTGCTGACATCATCAGTGTTTAGAAAGGGGAATGTGCATCCTGTAGTGTGTTTTCCCAGTTGCCAAAAGGGCATTTCCCCTTTCACACACACAAACCCCACTCACCCACCCACACACTGAGCATTTGCAGGATTCAAACCTCTACCTAACTATATTATGACACTTGAGAGAGATGCATTAGCAAAGCACACTATCAGAATTACTGGGCATCTGTTCTGCACCTGCAGTATTTATAGGGTGCTGACATCTTTATTTCTACAGAGGTATGTACATGTAGTACTACCTGTCAGGTGAGGGATAGCATATATATATGCATTTGCAGCCACCTACGTCAGGGTCAGATATGCACATTGCACTGGCAGGTTATGTTCTATACCATGCTTTGTGACCACAGGACCTGTAACACACAACACAACCAGTCCAGAACACCACACCCACATCCAGGACACACACTTAGCTTCCCTGGGAACAGTGCCAGGATATGCAGGTGTTCACATACACCATTCCAGTTGTTAACATCAGGTACAGGCATATTGTGTGTAAGAACTACTCAGGCCTCTACCACTTTACCCTACAGCCACTACAATTTGTGGGTCCATGTGCTATGGCAGAACCACACACCACAGCCACATGGGGGAATACATATTGCACCTGTCCATCTGCAACGTGGGTACTCACTGTTTCACACCAGAGGTAGACCACCATTGTTGATATCTGACCATACCCACCTTTCCCTGGACATCCATATCCCATCTCCACCCCCAGGCAAGGTTGTCACTGCACACAAACTGTATTTAGCACAAGCAGACTCTACACTTGTGAAGACTGGGGTGGACGACTTCAGAGGACTCATGCTGGGGGACTATACTGGCCACTCAGCATAATCCTTGACAATTGCATTCTATGAGCATGTGTACGGTTTGCATTGATCTTGCTATCTCACATATACCCATGACTGCTCCACAACAAGACACCTGTCAGCTGTACACCAGCCATATATGCGCCGTACAACAGACAGAGTGAGCTAATACATTGCAGAGCTGTAGCCCACAGTGGGAGGACATCTGTGAACTGTTCCGGCACGGCACTTCATTCACACATAATCATTACAACACAGTGTTGACAGTGGAATCGTCCAGAGAATGCAGATAGGGCTCCCCTCAGTCTGTTATTGACAGACACCTACTGTCAGAGATCCTCAGCAACCCTCTCCCAGCACACACTGACAACATGGCTGTGGCTTAGCACATTCAATCCCTGGGACCTCCACGGTGCCCCTGCTTGACAGAGGCACAGCTCACTAGCCTCACATGTTGCCTTCTGTGACCTACTTTAAAGTGGCACAGTAGCCTACTGTCCTGGGGATGGAGATGCCAAGCACACACTGGCTGAGCTGTCATTCCCTAGGGCAACAAGCCTAGTATTGACCTCTACACCCATATGTTCAATTGTCAGATGCACAATATTTGTTGTGCTGTTCTACTGTTTGCAGGTCTTTATTGCCATAGCATTCCCTGTTCCTATGACCAACTTGTGTATCTGTGGAAGATGTTTGCATATGACGGCGATCCACTATATCACTTATGTCTCTGTAGTCCTTTACTGTGTGCACTGGGCAGATTGCTGTGTTGTGGTTGGTTCCTGGACTGACACGTACAAATACCAGATATGTGTGGCCAACTGCTAAACGGAGATATGGCCTAAGTGTGTGAGCATGCCCAGTTCAGCCTTTCCATGGCATGTTGTCTGACATATGCCTCATTTATCAAAGTGTGCGAGCATGCACAGTGTGAGCTTTCCATATGTTGCACTCTGAAGTCCACCACATATTTGGGTGTGTGTGAACTTCAACAATATCTCACGTTTATGGTTGTGTGTTGGGTGTCATGTTGTGTACTAACTGGCCAACTGCTTCATGTCTGCCACAACAGGGATTATACTGTGCCTGCAGGGATTGCATGGGATACTTTGCAGACAGTTCTCAACATACTTTCATAATGACCTAACACTGTAGTACCGTATAGTGTACTGGTTTAGTACTTTCACTGTGGTGGACAGTATCCTGGGCTTTAGTCCTATGACTGCTTGACATCTTCATAGTGAGCACAACAGACTGTGTAGCGGCCAGTTGTGCACATATGACCATGTTGCATTATGTTCAGATATGGACTACCTACACCAGGCTCATCCAACATTGCTAGTGTATTCCACAACATGGGTGGACATTGACAAACACTAGCAATGTTCCCTAGGCCATTTCTGATGCTAGTCACAGGGTGTGTTTGCCCTTCGACACACATTGTAACTGGAGTTTCCCATGACATATGTCATGGTTAGTATACTGTGCCTCCGTCTACCTCTGACATAACAGTGATACCCAGGGTTAGCCTACCATCTCCCATCCACTCATCAGGATTCCTCTTGATGGGTGTCGATATGTGACTCTCCGGCTGACCTGTACCAGGAGTTTACTAAAGAGTGGGGGTGCCTTCTGTGTTATGGATCATTCTGTACAGCTTGTCCTATGTATGTCAGTGCTGGGGTTCAGGTCACTCATGTGCATAGCTCACTGCCATTCAGATTGTACAAGGTGCAACATGTTCATTCATTCCAGGTTGGACATGGCTTCATACATCAGGCACAGCTTGCCTGTAGCTGGGCAGTATGGCGGTGTGTGGGGCTGCAGTTTGTTTACTCAGGCAACACATGGCATCTGTTCATGCTCTTTGCTACTCCTGGTGGGGTACTGTTGTGGACTTTACAGTTGATGGAGGTGTCTCCTGTGGTATATCCCACAGGGGCTATTGTAGTCAATTGTGACGCTGATGGAGGATGACTGCAGAGCCACAGTGAGTTCCCCTTATCTACATCTGCCAACCTTCATGTTTCGGTGGGTATATAGTATATGTTTCTGTGAACACTACAGCCACATGTTTCTCCAGTGCAGGATATCTATCACCTTTTGTACCCAGGTCTCACATTACATGTTAGGTACGTCATGGGTTAACACCTGTGTGGTAATTTGTGGGCACTTACTGTATATCCACGGTGGTTGTCTATACACAGTCCTGCAATTAGCTTGCTGACATGGCTATGGCTCCAGTTGCCTGTTTGTAGGTGGCCCTTTTGTGGGTTGCTTGTGTCAGCTGGGGGTCAGATATGGTGGGCTGTTTGTACTCCTCTGCATACATGTTCAGTCACAGATCTTCCATGTTGGCCTATACCTATGGGACATATATACAGAACGGGGGGGGGCAAGAACAGGCCTTGTGGGATGCCACTCATATCTGCTTTGTAGTCTGACATGGATGCAGCATGTCTGACCATGTCAGTTCTGTCCTTGGTCTGGTTTGCAACCCCTGTACTGACATAGGGGTATATATTTAAGCTGGTGAACATATCCATACTGAACTCGTACGGTATTGTCTAGAAGCATGTGCACGGTCCAGCTACGCTGTGTGGACCACATTGCCCTCATCAATGACCTTAATGACTGCTTCAAATGGGTCAAACATGTTTAGGGGCAGGATCTGCAGTTATGACAGCCACACTGTGTAGGGTCCAGTATCAGTAGGTCCACAATAGCCTTCTGTCTGCGGTACATACTGATCCTTTCCATAGCTGTGCAGAACAAGCTTGTCAGGATCTTGGGGTGGTAGTTTGCAGTATCCATTCAGGCAACACCTTTGTTGTGATGGACCACTGTTGTTGTACACTGCTCTTTGGGTACATATCCTGTGGTAAGGCTGACATTGGGCAGTAGTGTGATTTGGCATTCCATTATTCTTGGAGTCCATGTTGGCCTCAGCACAGGACACCATCACATACCTTTGCTGCTGTGTGTTCTGCGTTGCAGATGATGGATGTTACCTCAGCATCTGCAATGTCAGGGGACCATCAGTCTGCTGGGATAGGTATTTTGCACTCTGGGGGAGGGTGTTTGCACTGCACCTGACAGGTTGTATGTTAGCAATATGTGTGTGTGTGTGGTATGTTGTTTGTAATATCTGTGTGATTCGGAGCATATCTGTGGATGCCCAACATGGTTCCTACCATCATTTGGGTAAGCCTTGTGATTATCCTTAGTGTCCTATACGTTTTGTATCTTCATAGGTTCATGGGTTCATACTAGGCTATACACCCTAGGCCATTAGTAAGCCTAGCCAGAGTGTGTGTGTCTTTCGCCACCCCTTGCTATGTTCTATTATGGCCATTTATGAATTTCTTCACTGTGCCTCTGTCTGGTCGTGACACAGTGAGGACCCCCAGTATACATGTACGATCATCCATCCCCTTGGAAATATTCCTGTTGAGGGGTGTCAGTGAGGGGCTCTGCCTAACATGGATTGGGATCCTGTTTCTGGGTGTGGGGAGCCTCTGGGTTATGTATCTGTCCCTCCAGCACATCTTATTTCATTATGTGTTGAGGCAGACATCTGTCAGTCTCACAGCTCCAATGGCTTTGATTTCCTGTGGTGGAGCATGTCCATTACTCCTGTGTTGGACATGGCCTTGTACAACAGACATACAATGCCTCTGTGTAGGCAGTCTGTGACTGCATTCATCTGGGGTGTCTACAGCCAGGCAGCATATGACATATATTTCACACCCTTTATCCTGTTGATGGGGTAACTATGAGGTCTTCTGAACTGCTGCAGGTGTCACGTACGGCACATCCCATATGAGTCATTGTACTAGATTATTGGTCTGATAAGGGAACAGTACAGTGGCACAGTGACCTCTGTTGATGTAGATGTGAATCCTTTCATGATACGGTGTCCAATATCGACAATCTTCCTAGCCACATTGGCATTGTGAGTGTCACATGACAGATTACTGTCGACCTGTGTCCCTAGGTCCCTGATTACTCCTTGCATACATAATGGTTTGCCACCTATGTGGTAATTTGTGTGTACCTTGTCTGGTATTTGGTAGGACATTCATACTGTCCAGTGTCTTCAGGATGTCTGGGTGGAGTTCTTGTGTGTGAGAGTGTGGTCTGTCGCATGCTACAGACTGTACAGCAGTTTTGACTGCAGTTAGGTGCACATGGGTGGTCTCCGCTGCTTTGTGCATTGTCAGTTACCTGGCCATATGGGTGTCTGTGCTGCATATGGATACTCCCCCTCCTTTGATGTTTTGGTGCAGATGTTGGGGCCATAACACATGATATGTGGTATAACCTAGTAGTGCTGGTGTGCTATCACTAGGCTTGCAGCAGGCTTCTGTCACTGCACAGACATCAATGTTCTCCATAATGGGAAGTGCCTCAGGGGCATGCATATTGCAGTTTACACATCTGGCATTGGTCAGCATTACCCTTATGTTTCCTACCACTTATGTTTTCTAGGGTGGTGGGTAGTCTTTTTGGCCTTGCCTACATATGGCTCTATGGAGGCGGCAAAGGCCTTATCTAGTATCCAGACGCACACGGGTAACAGGTGCAAGCCATCCCTGGAACAGCAGCATGGCTTGTCATGCTTGACATCTCAAGCAGACAGACATTAGACCCTCTTGGACTGACAGCTGTAACTGTGCCAGCTGTTAAACATGAGCATTCTGTGTTTGTACTGTGGCATCATTCTTGGTGATGGTTGGATGCTGCACACAGCCAGTGTCATACCGGCCTGGGGTACATACTCAGAGGGACCATCCATGTCTCTTTTCATGTTGACCAGGGAGGTACATCTTAGGTAATTCACAGCAGCATGGACATTGAGTGCATCATATTTCTGCTTGCTTTGGGGTGACCTGCGTACTTGTGTTATGTGGCATTTTGTGGCAGCCTACAGGCAGCTTACTCTACCCTTTCCCTTGTTCAGTCTGGTGAGTGGGACAGCAGTGTGTCTGCCTATACAGACACCTATTACAACTGTATCAGGCATTTTGTTTCTCCTTCTGGCCTGTGACTGTTTGGCACACCAGCTTTGTGTACTATTTGTTGCATGTGCTATGTTTGAAGGTTGTGGTTGCTTGTGATCTGCTTTGGAGGCTTCTGTTGGTGTGGTGTGTTTGTAATTAAGGCCTCCGGGAATATTTGTCTGTGTTTATGTGTTTGGTTTACAGTTGTGGTAGGTCTATGTGGGACTGGGTTTGTGGTGTATGTGGTTACCTTCTCCTCCTGACTAGTTTTGACAGTACTGAGTTGGTGGAGCTCAACCTCTGGTTTGGATACATGGTTTCCTCTATCACATATATTTGTATTTATTGGGGGGTGTTGTGGTTGTCTGTGTACTTGGGACTGGTGTCACATTGCCTCTGGATTCAAAGATTCTACTTGTTGTGGCTGGACTTAGTGGATTGTATGTGTGGACATATGTTATTGCCATGCTACTGGTCAGTGATTACTTCCCTTTTTATGTTTGCTCTATCATGTGGTAGCTTCCTCATTCTCTTGCATGGTTTGGTAATGGCTGGAGTCCAGCATGCCAGATGCCTGCGTGTATGGCATTGTGTGTTGTTGTTATTTGTGATTGCATACTCCAAGCATTCCTGGCTGTGTTCATGGAATGCCTGTATAACATGTTCTGTGGTGTGTCCCATATTCTGCACTTGCACAGGGCCTTTCGGGGATTCAACATCAGTTTGGAGGGCTGCAACCTATGCTTTACACATGTTTTTCACTGTGGTATTCTGGCCAGGGACTGAGATCAGGATGTGTATATCCAGTGTGATTACTCAATGGTCTGGTCTTACCGGTGAGGGGTACACTTCTCATCTTGCCATCCAGTACACATGTTGCTGATTATCACATCCAGTATGCTTACCTCTCTTGTGGGAGTGGTACATTATTCCTGGGCATTTTGGTTTATGGATTCTGGGAACTTTTCTCCTACTGTGTTGGTGCTAGTATAATGCTCCCGGTGTATGTCTGGGTATTTTCAGTTAAGCAATATAATGTGGTTTGGGGGGCTTGATATATTCATGTATTCCGACATAGGCCAGGTGCAGTTCCTGGTATTAGGACAGTAGTCTGCAGCAGCCTATATACTGGGAGGCAGTTTTAGCCATTGGTATTTCACCATGGCTAATCCATGCTGCTTCTTGTTGTGGTACCAACATGGGGGTGTGGTTATCCTTGACATTTATTGCTAGTCACCCTCCTTTTGTAGCTTGTTCCATGTTTTGCGGCTGTACAGCACAGTATGAGGTGTGACCTGGTAGTGTTAGGGTGCTGATGTGAGCCTTGACCCAGTTCTCTATTACAGGACTGGTATCTACATTCTCCATACTGTGTGCGTTTACACTGCACACATCTTGCTGTTTAGACATCTGGCATTGGGTAGCATTACATCTAGGTTCCTATCCCTTGTGGAACCTATGAAGGTGGGTTTGTGTTTTGAGACTTACCTATTCAGGGCATGCTGTGGGTACTGACAGCCTTTGCCAGTATCCATGGGGCATGGCATGATAGGTGCACGCCACCCCTAGCAGGTGGTGCATCATGTCATGCTCTGCATGTCTTCCCAGCCCGAAACACATTGGCTCCCCTTTGACTAACTGCATAACTTCAGCCAGTTATTGCACTTGATCATCCCATCGTCATTTTGTGGCTTCATGCTTGGTGAGGGTGGATGTTAGTCAGGGTGCTCAGGTGTGCATATAGTACATGGTGTTACATTACTTAACACATGGCATTCATGCCTCAGATGGTGCTGCAGGGCTGCCTCTGTCGGATGCACATATTACACTTCCCTGTACATGTTTGTGAGCAGGTCATGTCATTTTAGGCATCCATGTTATTATTTGAGTGAGTCAGAGGGGGGTATCATTCCCAGGGTTCCTACCGAGCCAGTGTATGTGCTATGCGTTACCTCTTTGTCAAGGCCAGGGCATACTGGGCATGCCTCCTTCTGCCTACTGGGACAGGCTCAGGTTGTTCCTCCTCCGAATCACGCCCTGCCTGTGATGGCCTTGGCAATGGTGGGGGGCTGTTTGGCCCGGCCCTATACTGGTCCTGCTGCAGCTGTTTTTGCAAGATCATATTATGTAGCATAGCACATACCATGGCAATTTGGGTACATGTAGTTGGTGTGTACTGCAAGGCTCCACCAGATGTGTCCAGACACTGGAACCGTGACTTGAGCAGCCCAAACACACGCTCTATTACATTACGTGTTTGTGCGTGTGCCTCATTATGGCGTTCCTGTTCAGGTGTGTGTGCATTTCTGATGGGTGTCATCAGCCACGGCTCCAGTGCATAATCTGCATCCCCCACTAGGTGTCCGTGTGGGATGTCCCCATTGGCAAATGTCTGGTACAGCTGCGTCAAATGCCAGATGTGGGAATCGTGGTAACTCCCAGGGCAGCCAGCACACATATTCATTATTATGCCCTGGGCATCACACACGACCTGGCAGTTGATGGAGAGGAAGCCCTTGCGGTTAATGTAGGCCCTACCCCGCTCACCGGCTGGTGCTTTGATGCGTATGTGCGTGCAGTCTATTGCACCCACTACCTCAGGGTATTCCACTATTTGCTGGAAGAGACACATATTGCTGGCCAATACCTCACAGGCATTGGGGAAATATACATGATCACCGACATGTGCTGACATGGCATCCAGGAACTGGTGCAGTACCCTGGAGGCTGATGCCTGTGATATCCCTATCATATCACCAGTTGGTCTCTGGAAGGTACCTGTTGCTAGTATTCTTAGGCCAACACATTACTTTGTTTTCCACTGGGATGGTTTCCCCTCTGTTGGTTCTGTGTGTGAGGCGTGGCCTGCACAGCTCAACAATTTGCTGCAGGAGCTCTCTGTCCACTCTATAGCGCTCTACTATCTCCAGCTCATGTAACCCGTGGTAGGTGACCCTGGGCCTGTACACTCTTCTCCGTCTCCTCACTGTGGGTTGTCTGGCACCATCTGCATTGTCACCACCCTCAGGAAGTCGCCTATGTCTCATTATGACAGCTATGGCAGCCCCTAACATTTCTGCTCTGAGTGAAGCTTTTTCAGTTTTCACTTCTATTAGCTTACTCCTGTCTTGCAGTGTCTCTTAAGAGAAACATCCTGCACTACTGTTTGCAGAGTTTTAAGTGCTGGGCTGGGCTACTATTCTGCCTGTGTAATTGCTTGCTTCTAATTGTTTTCACCTGCTAGCTTCAGCAGTTAACCCTGCTAGCTTCCTATTAATTCTGTTGCTTCCTTTTTCCTCTCTGTTTTCTCAGGGGGGAGCAACGTGCATACCATCAGAAACACGCTCACAGTGGCTTACACGCGCGCACACGTGCTTACACGGTTCAGAATCTACTTATTTGGGTTAAAACACGCGCACACCCGTGCAAACACTGTTACACGTCTGTCAACAGCCTCCAACATACTCATCCTGCCCTACACGCGCGCACACCAGCGCAAACAGTGTTAAACATCTCCAAACACGCTCCCACATGCTCAGTCTGCCTTACACATGTGCACACTGCCCTACTCGTGCTTCATGGCGTGCACACGTGCGCATGCACGCCCAGCAAGAAACTTTGGTGTAAGTAACAGTGTACACCTTCCATTTCTTGACTTTCCATGGCTTATCTAGTGGCACACCTCTTTCCATGATCTGTGTCTGTCATCTGTCATGTTACACTGACCTCCAATGAACTGCATTTCTTTCTACCATTCCCCCCTGTGATGTCACCTATCTCCTACTCTATTCCTCCCCCTTATGTATCTCTTACACTACTCAGACTGTGCTCATTTGCTATATGACTGTGAGATTCAGTATCCTAACCCTCATTTACATGAGATTGCCTACTAATGCTTTGTTACATGTCTTAGACTCAGCTTCCCCCCTTAGCAACCACTACACAGTGGCCATGTTGTTTTTGGTCTGCTGGTCCCTGCATTGTCATTCCATGTATTGCATGAATCCCACATTTGTGGGTTTATAACCTTCTTTTTTATGGTTTTATACAGCGCAGCCTGTTTGCGCGGGGCTGCGCTGGGTTTAAACATCGGTGATCGCCGAAAAAAAATTATATTTTTAATATTTGTGCATCGAGTTATCTTGCCAATGGCCACATATTTGACCATTGGCATGCTGCCTGAGTCATATGCACCCTTTTTTTTGGAGCTGACATGGCTCTGTTGTGGAATTTGCAGAAACGTACTCAGTTGTCAACTGAGTACATTTCTGCAGCTAAAACGTCTCTTACATGGACTGGTTTCTGCTTCGTGGATCGCTAATATACCTCATTTGCATACCTTTCGGCTGCAAGTGAGGTATTTAGCATGTCCACGCTCAGTCCGTGTAAGAGACGTTTTAGCTGGTCTCTTACACGGAGTTTAGGGCTGTTCCTGGATCGCGAGGCTTGCATGGAGTGTTGCACGTCTCTTACACTCCGTGCAAGCCTTCGTGAATCCTGCCCTCAATGTATCTCTTAAATAACTTAAATGTTTAAAATGAACACCTGAAAACATTATTACAACTCTTAAAGACTCTGTTTATCATTTAATTAGCATTAATAAATGATTTAAGAATGTAAGTTGTAAGTAGTTTAAGTAATATAACAAACAAATCCATCCATAGCAGCTATATTTTGTATTTTTATCTGCTACATATCAAAAGATTCCTGTTTTACTTGTTTTAACTTTCTAATGTAAGCCTTTCTAGATCAGGACTAAAGGTGAGAGGTCATCCTAGTATATAGCCAAAGTAATAAGATAATATGAACATTAAAATCCAAAAGCACTTTTGAAGCAGTATGTCCAGTATGAAATAAACAATTTATTAAAAAGGCCAGCAAAAACTTAATGCTTTAACTGAACCACACTATTTTCCTTTCAAGACTGCTTCAGATAAAATTCCACATAAAATTACTACATTTATATATCAAGAGCTCCACCTATCAATTACGCACCATCCAATAACCGTCAAACACTTAGATCATTCAATAATAGTTTAATGTGGATTTTTTTCTGAAGAAGTCTTGAAACAAAACTCTGGTGATTCAGTTAAAGTGTTAAGTTTTTTTGCTGGCCATTTAGTACATTGTTTATTTCACACTGGACATACTGCTTCACAAGTGCTTTTGGATTTTATTGGTTTCCCTTTTGGTTTGCACTTGTTGCTTGTTATTGTGCTTTTTAATATGAACATTCTTTTTTTAATCCTCTCAAAACTGTTTGTGATTGAAATACATGCAAAAAATACATTTTTAATGCTTGTGGCAGGAAATAAAGCAAGAGCAGTAAAATTGCATATGCAGAAATGCTCATGTCAACCTCAAGGGCATTTTTTCAACACAAACTGTCTAATGAAAGCAAAATAAACTGCACTACACAAAAACATATTTAATCTTAATATAGCTTACATATAAATGTCATACATATCAGTCAACTTAAAAATGGCAATAATTAAATCCGCATTTGCAGAAATGTTCACACAGAATCACCATTAAGCAGATACACAATGCAAGCATAATTTCACTTAGTATAGATATTAAAAGCTGAAAATAATACAACTCCCAGTCCTATCACCTTCTATACTATCTAAACCCTTTACTATTAAGCACCTACATATTATTTATATACTTTATTGAAATACTTAAAAGAAAGAAAGAAAGACAGTTCAGTTAAACTAAATCATGTAAGAAAAGACCAGCAACTAGCTTCAGTAATGTAAATCCTCTAACCTGTACAGCTAATCATATTTTGTAGCATATTATTAAAAAAATTAAAGTAAAGATATGTAATAGATAGCAAATAAATAGAAGTGTTTTACCCTGTTAAATGAAATACTAATTTACTTAATTAGAGTATGCCAAATAAATATTTAAAAATTAAAGCATAATACAGATGTAATTAGTTAATTATTTTACTTGTCTTTTAGTTTTTTACTTTTCTTGTCTTTAAGTGACCATCCATTTCTTGTAGCATTTCTCTTTAGGGAAGGTAAATTCCAGTCCATCTCTTTGTTTTTTTTTTTTTTTTTTTTGTTTTTTTAAGTTTATTTTTCTGTGTATACTTAATAGCATTAGGGTTACCAATTGCCCCACTTTGCAAAGGACAGTCCCTCTTTGGGCAGTTGTGGCTTGCAAAAACATTGTAAAAATGGCAAATATCTTGAGATTTTAGGACAAAATTATTTCCTATATTTTATGTAATAGTTATATAAAACACTTATTCTGTATCTGAAACACATACATGTTATAAGAAACAGAATAAGCAACTAAAATGCTACAAGAATAAGCTTTTATTTAGGCAAAAAAGTGAAGTTCTTTCCTTCATACTGGCCATGTGTATGTCTCGGCCTGCAAAATCTGACATTTATACCAAAAATGTCCCACTTTGGGCATTTGAAAAAGCTGCAACCCTAAATAGCATCTTCTAGGACATTGAACATTTTTTGTACATCAGGCAAAAAATCTTTATTTTTGCAGGAAACATAAGCTGTACTTTGATGTTATTTTTCTTCAATTTTTTTTATAAGAGGAATATAAGCTTTCCTTTTTTGTCATGACGATTGAAGAATAGTCATTGTCAAAAGTTATAATATTTTCTTTTAATGTTATTGGATAATTATGTCCATGCAGTCCTCAGAATTAAGTCTTTATCTTGATCAGAAAGAAATTTTACTATCACTGACTTTGGAGATAGAGGATTTTTATTTCAGGAAGTGTTAGATTATGTTATGCGAGCCCTCTCTATACCAAAATAAAGGGCTTCAGGTAAGTTTAGGGTCTTAGGCAGCCAGGTGTTTAGAAAATGATCACCTTCTTCTCTGTCTGGAATACTATAAATCCTAATGCTGTTTCTTCTGGTTCTGTTCTCCAAGTCCTC
This sequence comes from Protopterus annectens, assembly GCF_019279795.1. Classification (NCBI taxonomy): domain Eukaryota; kingdom Metazoa; phylum Chordata; order Ceratodontiformes; family Protopteridae; genus Protopterus; species Protopterus annectens. The sequence continues at coordinate 642,553,554 of NC_056734.1, read as the reverse complement.
TATTTTTCCATATATGAATTTTTTTGTGGAAGAACAAATTCCATATAGTTTTTACTCTCAGTAAATTTTGCTATCTAAATCATTCACAGCTTATTCAGTACTTGAAATTTGCTGAGACTGCGGCTTAACAACTTCACTTAGCACTTCTACTTGTCTTTTACATTCATCTTTAATGTTGTCAGTTATGTTATCTAGTTTGTCTGTCTTCAGTGAAAGATTATTTATGCTGCTGAGAATAGACTGTATGACTTTTTTCATTGTAGAATCCAGCATACTGAGTTTAGAGTGGCTCATTATGAATTATCTAAATATTTAGTGTTTCTTTTACAAGAAAAGATGGTGTAAAATACTTCAAATATATTTTTTCTTCAAGAGACTTATTAAAAAAAATAATTATACATCTATCCTATTTTGAAAGGAATTCATTGATTTTTGATAGAAAATTCCTGCCAAAATTACCGAAAAGAAGCAGAGCAAAAAAATCGGTGCTGTTACTTGAGTACCATCTTGGTCACATCACCCCACTAACATTTTTGGAGCATGTACTGCTGGCAATGATCTGCTGCATATAGTTCATCCTATAATATTTGGATTTCTATTGAACCTTGAATACATATCATTGTTTTCAACAGGAGGTTCCCTGGAAACATCCCTAAAGCATAAACGCATAATGCTCATGAAAAGTCAGCTCCATCTATCCACCATTTATTTTAGCCAAAAAAAAACAACAACTTTCTACCACCTCTGCCCTTGTGCTTTAAGTCAATGTTGTGCAGCCAATCCTTTTTTCATGAGTTTTAGCTGACACAATGACTAGTCTGCAGAAACGATATTCAGTGCCCTGCTTTGTAATCAATAGCTTTAATGTCTGTAAACCCTCTTCCACAGGCATCTTGCTGGTTGGCTTTCACTCTGCTTTCTAAGAGACACTGATATTTACTCCTTCATATTCTTATGTCTCAACTGTTCCTTTTTTCTTATATTTCTTTTACATTTTCTAGAAGTTGTACTCCCATTATTGTTCTCCTCCTGCTTCTTCAGTGGCACTGCATGCCTTCAAGGAACTCTCCTTTAGTCTCCCTTTCTTAAGTTTATTTCTCATTTGCTCCAGATACTTGTTAAACCACTTTCAGTTCTAAGCCAGTATTTTATTTTTCCTTAGTTGAAGTCCTGGATTTTCAACTTTATTTTTCTCATTGTTTTGGTGCTCTTTGGTGTGTGCATTGGGGGAGGAGGGGGGTACCCTAGCCTCTGGACTTAACAATTCAGAGTCCATAGAAACTTCTGTAATTGTTAATGTTATATACCAGTATTAGTTTGGATAACTTGATATTGGACTACCAGTGGAATAATTAATTTACATTACAAACTAAAGATACAAATAAAATTAGTGGGCATATTTGGTATTAGCTGAATGGAAGTGCCCATCTTTGCTCTAAGGTAATGTCTCTGATTATTTGTGTGACCTTACCTTCCTGCTCAATATAACCCACTGTGTTCCCTCCTCTTCCCTCAATTCCCTCCTACAATCACAAAGCCTAAACGTATACATTTAATGCCACACCCATCTAGGAAACTTACCAATTAAATTAAACGTCTAATTAGCAAATACCTAAACTCCCTCCTCAACTATTAATTAACCTTTTCCCATACCCTCACTTTCCTTCACCCGTGACCTTTCTACACCTACCAGTCCTGATACATCTTTCATTCCTAGACCTCCTGACCTCCCATCCCAGCCAGAGTGCAACATAATATATTCTACCACCACAAGCAATCACTTTTTCATCTACTCAATCTATCACCACAAACAGGATTCAACACAACCCTCCATAACTCTGTCAATCTACCTCACATCCTTCATTCATTACCTCAAATTAAAGATCCAAACTCTGCAAACTTTAAAACAAAAATATACTTCCAAAAAAAACTTTATAACCCATACCCCTCAACATACATCCTATATCCTATCAAATGAAGATTAAATGGTGACATACCTTTCAACTTCTCACAGCAAGAAATCTGAACAAAGCCAGAAGAAATTGCAAACAAAGGCCCAAAAATAGGGACAGATTTTAAATATTGCTCCCATAAACTTAAAAAGTTGCTGGAATGACATATTTCGCTTTATTATATATTATTTGAAGGAAGTCCGAAACTCAAACATCTGTCACTATTTAGTAAAAAATAATGACTTCAATCATCAAAGATTTGCCAGAGAACAACAAATTTTATGAGGACCAGACCAAAAATAAGAGGCAGAAATCTGGACGTTCTGTGAAAATCGGGACAGTTGAGAGGTATGAATGGTGACATACACCCCAATCCAGGATTATCCACTATCAACTTCATCACTAAATAAAACCAACTAAACTGCCTCAGCTCTTAAAACATCCACATTACATATTTCCCACCTGCTCCTCTGAAGCATTTGCAACAAAATAACTGAGCCCATGTATGAATACCACAACCATCTCCTGACATCCTAATAATACAAAAACTTGGCTAAAGCACCATATTAAAGACAAAAGAAACACTGCCACCCAGTTACAACTAACTAAGAGTAGATAGGCAAAACAAAAGCAGGAGATGTAGTCATCTTATTTAAAAATACTCTAGATTTACCCTTTCCCTGGTACACATACCAAACTTTAATAATGCAGCAATCATTAATGCTCTACTGAAACTAACCCCACACAAAACTGTATTCATAATAGGAAATTATATCTCTCCTGGTAATAACATCAGAACCATCAAAAAATTTCTGTCATGGGTCACGTGTAACATCCTACAAGAAAAGACAATTTTAGGAGATCTCAGTATTGAAAAACTGTCAATTGTGATTATCCTCAAAATCCCATCAGTCTCTCTATAGCCTCACTCAACTAATTACCTCTCCCTTTCTACATAAACAACACCAGAAAAGGTTCATTACTTTACTGGATACTCTATTCGTCCTCTAACAACATATTCTCTTATTGCTCTCTCTTTCTCTCTCTCTCTCTCTTACTCTCTCTCTAGTTCTCTTATGGTCTAAGTCCCCAATGTCCTACCTTTGTTATCAGAACACAAAACCACACTCCCAAACCACACCACATTAATTAAGTATGAAATCTTACCCACTTCCAAAAAGACACATTTCAGCAAAACCTACAACTTTGTAACTGCCAACATCTAAAAGATCTTCCCTTAAATGATGTTGCTATAGAATTCTCCAGGTCCTTCCTTAACATTCTAAACAGTTTAACCCATTAAGAACAAAACATGTAAAAGCCATGCTGGCCTCTTGGCTGACAAGAACCATAACACATGAAACTCAGAGAAAAAGCCTGGGATTCCTGGATTAAAAAAAATACAAATATTTCCGCAACTGTGAAATCATACAAAATGCCACTTCAAAATAGATAAAAAACTACTGCGCTAACCTACTGTCTAAACCCCTTCAAAATCCAAAGATATTCTGGTCAACTATTAACAAAAAACTCATATCAGGCAATGGAACCCAACTTGAACAACACAGAAAACCCTACCACTCTCTTTATTCTCATAAACTCGCATCCCAAACCAAACACCATAAACCTCCCACCAGCGCCTCCATCCTCAGCAACCAGTTATCGCATCAGACATCTCTAAAGTCAAGGTCAATTTCAGTGGCCTATGGATGATTACATTTGCAGATGATTGAAATATGGAGCTGTCACCTGAATTCCCCACCAACACAATTGTTATCCAGAAAAGGCTGACACAAACAACTGATGCCAGAGCCATGGACTAAAAGTAAATGTGAAGAAATGCATAATAGTATCTTTCAGGAAATCATCAACCCCTGGTAACTATCATATTGATAATGCACCCTTAAGAGTTGGCCCAGTAATCAGGGACTTGGGGACACACATAGGCAATAAACTAGACGTTGACTATCACATGTCTACAGTAGTGAGGAAATCATTCTATATTATACAACTTACAAACAAAGTAAGTCATTATTCCACTGCATTTGGCATTATTCAGACCTATCACTGAGTACAGTGCCCCCTTTGGTATTTACTTAATCTGGCATATACAACAATTGGAACATTCACAGAGGCCTCACTAAAAGAATACAGGGCATAAGTAGCATGTCCTATGCAGACCACCTCAAGGCCCTATCCCTGTATTCTTTCTCCTACAGGCTGTTTAAGAGAGATCTATGCCTGGCATACAATGCATTGTCAGACCCTACTGTGATGTAACTCCTGCATATTCACAAAACAAACAGAAAATAATTATCCATTCTAAAGACTTAAACCTTGCCTGTGATATAAATAAGGCCTGACTGTGACAGAAATCCTGCATATCCACAAGCAAAACAGCACCAGGATTACTAATTCTAAAGAATTAAACCTTGCCTGTGTTATAAATAGGTCTGGCAAGAGGCAGCATAGGAATAGAAGAGACCATGAATGCCAGGGCATGAAGAAATGCCATGGCTGGCATGGCAGTCAAGGGAAGAATAGACTGAAAGAAGTCCGTCAATGGCAATACCTTTGGAGGCAGAAGAGAGGCCAACATTTGCAATGTCTGAATCCTGCAACCCAGATACACATAATCCTGAGAGAGAGAGAGAGACAGGATGGACTTTTGGAAGTTGATACAAACCCTAGACTTTGAAGAAGAGAGATGTTTACTGCAGATCCTGCAACAATCAACTGGGAGAAGGTGCCTATAACAGCAGGTCATCTAGATAAGGAACATTTTGAATGCAGTGGATCCTGCAGAAGGCAATCACAGGAGCTAGGCATTTTCTGAATACCCTTGTGGCAGTAGAGAGGCTAAAGGTCAAAGCAGAGAACTGAAAATGAGAGGAAGACACAGAGAAATTTAAAAACTTCCTGAATAGGGTGTGAATAAGGATATGAAGGTAAGCATCTTTCAGTTCCAAAGACACTGGAAAAGCCTGGGGTAATAAAAGAGGACAAACACGAAAACAGATGCCCGTGAAACCCTTGCACGGCCAACCAATAAATGCAAAAAATGAAAAAAGCCAGCAAGTGTTGGCGAATGCCACAAATAAACAGATAGTTTATTCACATAGGGAGAACAAATCCCACTATGTCTAGAATGTTTAAAAAAACAATCACAAAGACATCAAACCGGTTTCGGCTCCTCAGAATCACAATCACAATATTTACATGTGTGAGATGGACATTTGGCGTCGTTATCTGGATGATTGTTGGTTGGTGTGGAAAGCTGATGAACATTACCTTATGGAGTTTCTTGAATATCTTAATAACAATATATGGGGTATTGAATTTAAGCTGACTCATCATACATCTAGGATAGTATTTCTGGATGTTGAAATCAGTAGAAATGAGGACAATACTTTGTCAACTAGGATGTTCAGGAAATTTCCGGAATTTAACTCTGTTTTACATGCTACCAGCTTCCACCCACAACATATCATCCAGAATATACCCAAATCTCAGTTTCTTAGAGCCAGAAGAATTTGTTCTAACCAACAGTCTTTTTTTGAGGCCCGTGAAGATCTGACTCACAGATTCATCCAGAGGGGCTATCGTCCAGGCATTGTACATGCAGCCAAAAGATGGGCATCCAACACAAATAGAGAGGACTTATTGTCATACAGGGACAAGAATAACAATTCTAACACACAGCCCTTACGTCTGGTTACCACCTATGGACGCAATACACAGGGCTTCATTAACATTATACATAGACATTGGAATTTGCTTAAGGCTGATCACAAACTAAATTCTTTTCTTCCAGATAGATGTTCATTTTCATTTAGAAGAGGACAGACTATTGGTTCCAAACTTAGTCATTATAAGAAGGCGGGTTTTGACTCTTATGCTTCCACTCAGGTGTCTCTGATAGGCAAACCCATTGTGGGGTGCATTCCGTGTGGACATTGTTCTTTTTGTACTAGGGTCTCAAATACTAGGGAATTTAGCAGTAAAAATACCTCAGAGGTCTTTGACATTAAATTTTGGGCTAATTGCAACACTGAGTGGGTCATCTATTTGGTGACCTGCAACTGTTCTGCATTTTATGTTGGACAGACATCCAGGGCTTTTCGCCTTAGAATTTGTGAACATTTGAGTGACATCAAAAATAAACGTCACAGCAATGCACTCTATAAACACAGTTTAAAACATGCATCAGCTTCTTTCAAATGTGTTATTATTGATTGTATTAAGGGGAAATGTAAAGACAAACAATATTGGCATGAAATACTTAGCTCCAAGGAAAGAAAATGGATTGTCAAACTTGGAGCTTTGTTTTCACCTGGTCTCAATGACCAATTTTGAATGCAGGTTTCTGACTGGCTTTTATGTTTGGTGTATCCTATATATACTATTGCATTGTTGCTTTGACTTCTTATTGCTTGTATTTCACTGAAGAAGGCTATGAGGAGCCGAAACCGGTTTGATGTCTTTGTGATTGTTTTTTTAAACATTCTAGACATAGTGGGATTTGTTCTCCCTATGTGAATAAACTATCTGTTTATTTGTGGCATTCGCCAACACTTGCTGGCTTTTTTCGTTTTTTGTAATAAAAGAGGAACCCGAGCTTGAAGAGAAAGCATCTTTAAAGAAGGCATCTCAAAAAAGGTGTTGTGCTGGGAGAAATCCAAAATAGCTCTCCAAGTGCACTCCTTTCAAGGAAACAGGAACATTCTGTAATAAAATCCCAGTCCACCTTGGGAATGGAGGACAGTTTGAATGGTCCTTTTGTTCAAAAGGGAACCTAGAACATCCAGGAAATGAGGAAGTTGCTCTAGAGGAGGTTAAGGAATCCCAGAAAAAAAGGATGGAGATATTTTAATACCATGAAGTAACCCTGATGGATGATAAAAAGATCCCAATTGTCTGAAGTGATGAGATGCCAATTTGGAAGACAAAGTGAGAGCTAAGGGACAAAGGAACCTGGTCTAATGGCGGGGGGTTCAATGAGAAGCAGGTTTGTCAGATAAAGGAGGCTTCTAGGCCACAGAAATCTGAGTAGCCTTAGCAGAGGGTGTCCGCCTCCCATGCTTCTTGTCCTTAGAGGCCTGGTGGGGTTGCCTTTGAAAAAATGCAGGTCTAGAAGGTTAATTTCTCTGTAACTTAGGGACTGTTGAGACAAAAATATGTTCAAGGTCTTGCAATGCTTTGCCTTTCTTTTGAAGAGACTTACGCAAATCAGGAGCAGCAGTCCAATAAAGATGAGTATTATCCAAAGGAGCTTCCAACATCTTTGCCTTAATGTCCTCTGAAAGACAGTGGAGATGACGCCAAGAATAATACCTCATGACAACTCCAAAAGCCACAACCCAAGAAGATGCATCAGCAGTACCATAGCTACATTTAAAGGATTGGCAAGCCACTTTAGAAGCAGAACCTAAAAAGGAAAAGCTTAGGCTTTACTGGAAAAGCTCACCCAAATTCTACCACAAGTTGGTGTGAGGGAAAGATTAATTTGCTTTTGCTTTCTTGTATTTTTATTACTTTATTTCCTTCTTGTATGGTGTTATTTGTTTTCTTTACACTGTTTTTTACTTGCATTCTGCTTTTAATTGCATACAAAGACTTGGAAAAAGACCAAAGCTTGGTCTTTTGTGAGTCACACAGAAACTAGAACAAGTCACACAGAAGTTAGAACAGGTCAATTAAGGTTAATTATCTGTAAACTGAGGGGTGGAGCTAGGAACTAAACCATCCATTTAATGTGAAATAAAACATTTTAAAGCTTTACTGGAAATGCTTACCCAGACTCTGCCACAACTTGCTGTGAGGGAAAGGTTAGTTTGCTTTTGCTTTCATATATTTTGTATTACTTTATTGCCTTCTATTTTTTATATTGTGCTTTGTTTTCTTTACACTGTGTTTTTCTTGTGTTTTGCATTTAATTGCATATTAAAACTAGAAAAGTGACCACAGCTATATCATTTGTGAGTGACACAGAAATGTTATCCACCCTCCTACCCTGGTGCTGTTATATTCTTAAACCCAACTGTCTTTCTAGTTGCCTGCCTCTTATTTTGATTTGACCACATATCTCCTTCCCTCTCCCCTGTCACAGGCAGTTGTGAATAAGCACAAAAATATAATTTTGTGAAATTACTCCCTTCAACTATTTAATGTTTTTGGCCACCCCACTGTATTCCACAGAACCAGAATAAAAAAGTGCTCTCCCCCTTTCAATTTATATTGCTCTTTTAAAATTAGTGGTTATCCACTTAGACAGCTAAAACTTAAGGTACCTCCATTTTCATAATCAAACTGCTTAATGCACAATGCAGTGCTTAAGTTATTAACCCATTTTTGATCTTACCTTTAAACATCAATTCCAGGAACAAAAATTATTAGAGAGCCTACATTCTGTCGATCAGCAGTCATTTTGAGATTAGTGTTTATGTTTTCTCTTGGTAAGAATCACAGGGAGATTATTTCTTGGAGACTACTGATCACCAGAAAGCTTAATAGCTGCTTCATATGTGAGAGCTTATAATGTGTGCTTATATTCTACTCCTTGTGAGAGAAGGAGCAGAGTGCATTGATTCCTGACTGTTTCTGACTGGACAGTGATTGTCTGTGCTTGACTATCCTGATTGGTCTGGTTGCTTTTCAAGGCATCTACCATGGAAATGCTACCACAAGACTACATACCCTCACATCATCTGGGATAAGATTGTAAATCACCAAACAGGCTGTGGCCTGTTTCTCATATTGGGATTGGGATTGGGGTTAATGTTTTGCATCTGGTGAGAGAAGAAGCAAAGGAGCATTGTATCCCAGCAGAGTGAAACTGTAATGAGACCAGCACTAGTAGCAGCCAGGGGGTCTATATCAGTTCAACGAAACAGCACATCATCAAATACAACAACCTCAAAGTTCTATCCACAAAATCTAAAAACATCGAAAGCTGAGAATAGTGAATTTTTTCCCTGGGAAAAATTCACTGTTCCAAGAAACACACACACAACACAAGCACACCCAAAAACAGCAATCCACACACATACACTTAAAATCCTAAATCTAACCCTATACTAAACTGTACATACAGTACTATCTATCCACTATCCTTAACCCAAACCCTAACCCTAAGGTCTGTCACTATCGCACACTCACCTCACCCCTGCCCTAACCCTAACTCACATATCCCGCCCTAACCGTAAAGTCTATCGCTATCACACACTCACCTCACCTACGCCCTAACCCTAACTCACATACCCCGCCCTAAACCTAAAGTCTATCGCTATCGCACACTCACCTCAACCACAACCTAACCCTAATTCACATACCCCACCCTAAACCTAATGTCCACACAATCGCACACTTACCTGAACCCAACCCGTAACTTTCCACCACAGTGCTGAAAATGGCAAAGCCACAGAAATGGACAACCAAATTCTTTCCCTAGGAAAAAATTCTGTTATCTGCAGCTTCACTATTTTCAGCATTCGCTGTTTTTGGTTCGATATTAGACCATTCAAAGTATTAACACTTCGATGATCTAATATAGACCCATAGCCAGGCAGTAGCCATTCATGCAACTCCCCTCTTTTCATCATTCTTGACAAGCTAATTATTTTTCAGTAAGTACTGCTTGATTTGTTTCTAACTTTGGAATATCTGCCTAAATACTTCATCCTTAAATTTTCAGGGTCTACATATTAGTTTCCCCTCAAGTGTTTGACTGTGAAATATACAGATACAAACACCTTGAGTGACATTTTTCCTGTAAAAGCATGACTGAAATTTCACCTATACCTAGTTGTACACAGAGCAACTAGTTTGCACTGACAAGCACTGTCCCCAGAGTTGCAAACTGGATACTCCTGACATTGCTTTATATTCTCACTCCAAATGTCTAATCAATAACAAAGGGTCTGTTGCCATAGATATGAACTTTCCCTCTATCTCCATTAGCAGCTTGGTGGATATGGGCATCCTGAGGCAATGCAGAAATTGCCTCATATTTACTGACAACCAGTTAATTCTCAAACAAACTGATATGGTATGTGAGAGATGTAGTTACATGCAGCTACTCTCCTGTTTGGTATCTAATTCTCTGAACTCTAGGCCAACACTGACAAAGTTCACAAACAATTGCAAGCTGGGAGCTATTATTAACTCCCCAAGTGATGTTGACATCCTACAGAAAGACCTGACTGAGACCAACGACTGGTGTCAGAACCATGGCCTTAAGCTCAATTCCAAAAAATGTGTCGTAATCCTCTTTGGAAAAAACAGTTCCCTTGAATTACCACATCGATGGTAGTTCACTGAACACAGAAGGCGTTATAAGAGATCTGGGAACACAGGTTGACAGCAACTTCTCTTTTGACCACCACATTGCCACTGTGGTTAGAATGTCCTTCTATGTGGCACATCTCATTACTAAGGGTTTTGCATCCAGGACGAAAGAGGTCATTGCCTCCGTCTACTCTTCTCTCATTAGGCCAATCATCGAATACAATGCCCCATTTGGCATGTACCTCGCTAGACACCTGCAACATCTGGAGGGGCCACAAAAGTACCTCACAAAGAGGATCCTAGGCCTTAAATATATGTCCTATATGGACAGACTCAAAAAAACTCCAACCATTCTCTCTCTCATATTGCCTACTTAGAGGCAATCTCTGCTTGACTTACAAAGCCATGCCTGACATGGCTCTGTTAGAAATGCTAAATCTAAAAAAATCCCAATCCTTCTTCACCACGCACTTCAGAGGCTTCAACCTCATTACCACAATCAACAGAACATGTTGGAGGGACAGGTTCATAACCCAGAGACTGCCCATGCTCTGGAATAAACTTCCCATACATGTCAAGCATAGCACCTCACTGTCCCTCTTCAAGAGAAATCTTGATGAGTGGATGAAAAATAGAAAATTCACCCCAGGGATCACTCTAGTGGCTTTACTCAACAGAGGCACTGGGAATTAAGGTCAGGTGGCACAATGCAAGGGTAATCCTATGGGCTAGGCTTGTAAAGGCTCCAGGGCCATTAGCTTAGTACACACCTATGAACCTATAATGTCACTACAGGCAAAGCTCTCACATAAAAGTACTCCTAATGTCAATAAGGTTGCCATTAGTACAGACACTGCACCCATCATGCACAGTTCAAATCAGACATATAGACATCCTAGATGAAGTACACATAACAAATACCATCAGCAGCCCCAAATGCACTCTTTCAAAACAACACCCAACATTGACACATAGAGCCAGATCTCTTCAAGCCTCTACCTCTAAGCCCATAAAGCAAGCCACCACACAATCCAACATTGTGGTCAGTGGAGATTCCATCATGAGATGCACTCTTGTCCCTCTTACCAGGATGAGTAAGGAGAAAGTCAGTCAGTTGCTTATCAGGGGCTAGGATCTGTTACATTACACATGCACTTAGGTCACTGGAACACAAGTAACAGTATGACTCAGTCATAGTCCACATGGGATTCAATGACCTGAGACTTACCTCCCTACACTATATGAAGAGAGAAATCATGGAGCTCTCAGAATGTGTCTCAGGCTGGTATGAGCCTAGCACTGAGCAATATTTTACCTTCTCCAAGGATGATGCCACAATATGAACAAAAGATGACTGACTTTAATAATTGGCTTAGTTTCTGATATCATTCTAATGGGGCACAATATTTGTCAGCATGGAAGGAGGTGGTCAGCAGACCATGCTGCTTTGCCAGAGATGGCCTGCACCTCTCCCATCTAGGAATTCAAATATTAGCTAAAACATTGCCTTCCCCTATAGTGCCTTTTTTAGGCAAAGTCAAACTCAAAGTAATTCCAAAATAGCAAATCGAAACGAAGAAAATCTAAAGGTATTACTGCTCCATGCTAAGAGTCTAAACAAAAAACTCCACTCTGTTGAAGCTCCTTCACCCTAGAGAAAACTGCCATCTGTGTGGTCACTGAGACATGGTTTAAAGCCTCAGAGAGCACACCAACAGTGCAAGGTTATAATACCATCCACACATTTAGACCAGCTACTACACAGACAGGGACTAAAGGGGGAGGTATCCATATTTCCATCAAAAATAAATATACTTCAGGGCTGGTCAAACAGGACAATGCACTTGAGCTGCTCCATGTTCAAATCACAATAGGCAAAATCCAGTGCCACTTCCTTGCAAGCTATTGGTCCCCCTGTATGGCCCATGAAACCCATACCACGTATTTAAAATTATTGGAAACACTCACCATCCAAACCAATACCATATTCATGGGCAACATTAATTACCCCACTATTAACTGGGAATTCTGTATGACACCAAATGTACAGGCACAGAGATTCCTGGACTTTGTAAGCACAAAATCCCTGGACCAGATAGTCAACAAAACAACCAGTGGTGCAACCATACTGGATCTGGTCCTCACTAATATGGGAGAGGGATGCACACCCCCTACTGTAATGTCTTCCCTGGTAAGGTCAGACCACAAAATAGTCTCCTTTGAAGTAAAAATAAAACCTGGAATATTCAGGAACTACTCTAAAGCTAATATTCTGCTATTCATTAATAACCTGGCAAAATTTCAAGCCCTCATAAACCCTAAGAACATTGCTGCCTATGCAGAACTGTTCACATTAACCCTGTACAAGCATGTTAATAGCTGCATAAAGGCAGCTGTACCCATCAGTAAGAAGTACAGAACTAGCTCAAAAACATGCCATGCTTTTGACATCATAAAATCAATAGGCTGTATAACAGATGGAAGAAAATCGTGGTAAAAATTAGGAGGTGCAGCATCCAGCAGGATAAAAGGACTCTCGTCAAACTAAACAAATAACTCAGAGGACAAATGAAGTCTTCCAAAGTCAAATTTGAGGTAAATGTGGCCTCCCAGTCCAAGGACAACTACAAGGCATTCTTTAGCTATGACCGCAACCTCAAAGGTAATATATAATTGTGTGTAAAGCTAATTCTAAATGGAACCACCTATACTGAGCCAGAAGATATAGCAAATCTACTGGTTAGTACATTCAGCTCCAACTTTGCCCCCTCTCTCCCCCTTAACATTCCCTCAGGAAATTACACCAAATATACTTCCCCCTGCTATCACTAGGTAAGAGGTCCTTAACGCCATCCAAGACCAAGAACACTGCATCAATAGGCCCAGACAGTATCCCACTATGCCTTCTAAATAGCATGAAACATGACCTATAAGGCCCTCTGGAATTGCTATTTAACTGTAGCCCCCAAACAAGCTTTGCACACCATGAATGAAGAGCAGCAAAAGTAAAGTCATCCCTCTGCACAAAGGTGGGGTATCTACAGACCCTGAAAACTACAGACCCATAAGTCTCACTAGTCTTGTATGTAAAACCATGGAAAGAATTATTATGGAAATGATGAATAGTGAAACAGTAAACCTCCAAACACTGGACTCAACCCAGTTTGGTTTTATCAAGGGCACGTCATGCCTACTCAACCCAGTGGACTTCTTTGAGAAGGTCACCAAATCAATGGATGAAGACAAAATGGTTCACATTGCCTACTTTAACCTGGCCATGGCATTTGACACAATACCCCACTAGAGCATTGTTGAAAAACTCAAGAGCTGAGGTACAAACCCATATGTCACCTGGTGGATACCCAACTGGCTCATAGACAGGATCCAGGAAGTTAGAACTAAAGAAGCATTGGTTTTACAATGTGAAAGCACTTATCTGGTTAATTTTTACAAATAAATACTTTTACTGGGTGAAGCTGTGGTGTTCCTGCCAATTTTTATGCTTTGGATTTTTGGTGCTTATTTGGCAGTTACCATTATTGGTGGATGGGACTTGGTCCATGTGTTTGTCTTGGCTTACTAAATTTGCAGATGATTGCAAATTAGGAGTTGTCATTGAATCCCACACTGACACAAATGTTTTGCAGGAAGGGCTGACACAGACAAACAACTGATGTCAGAGCCATGGACTAAACCTAAATGCCAAGAAATGCATAATAGTATCCTTCAGGAAGTCATCTATCATATTGAAAACACAACCCTTAGAGTTAACCCTGTAGTCAGGGACTTAGGGACACACATATAAATTAATCTAGCCCTTGACCACCACATATCTACAGTAGTGAGGAAATCATTCTATGTTCCACAAGTTATAAACAAAGGTATGACATCTAAGTCCTAGGAAGTCATTGTTCCACTGTATTCGACAATCATCAGACCTGTCACTGAGTATAATGCCCTCACTGTCATGTACTTAACCAGGCATATGCAACCACTGGAATGTTCACAGATGTTCCTCACCAAATGAATACAGGGTATAAGCAAAATGTGCTATGCAGATCACCTTATGGCCCTATCCCTGTATTCTCCTTCCTACAGGCTTTTGATGGGAGATATATGCCTGGCATACAGGGCATTATCAGACCACACTCTGATTGACCTCCTGCATATCTGCAAAACAAACAGTACCAGAATTACACATTCTTAAAACTTAAACCTTGCCTGTGATTATAAATAGGACCTGCTTGAGAGAGAGGTATGTATCCCAGATACTACCCCATCTCTGGAAACTGAAACAGGCTCTCCATTCATGTGAAGCAGAGTTCCTCCCTAACCCAATTCAAGTGCAACTTGGACAGAAAATTCATCCCTGGTTTGGCACCTATGTCTCTAATGGACACAGGCAACCTGTAAATGGTTCATTACTAGATCTCTGCTTGTAAATGTTTCATCTCCCAAGTCCCTGCATACACTTATCAAGAGTATCAGAACTTGTCAGAGATTTTGGGTGATTAGCTAGGATTAAAAAGGCCCCTGTGCTCATTATCCTAGTAAAAACCTATGAACCTATAAACCTATAAGACAGAATATTTGCCATCAGAATCTGGGAGGGCAGAGATAACCTGACAAGCCCAAGCAATCAAGGCCAGAGCATATCTGGTAATGTTGGTCTGGTAATTAATGGCCGGAAAAGCCAAAGTAGAAGCAATGTAAACTTTCTTGCCAATCCTCTTCATTGCCCTGCTAGCCTTATCAGAAGGCAGAAGTTTGGAAGAAGGCAAAAGTTTAGAAGGATTGTCAGAAGAGACTGACATCAAAGCAGGATCAGCAGAAGGACATTTAAATAAAAAAAAAATCCTCAGGAACCTTATAGATCATATCAGGTTCCTTAGGAGCAAGAGGCTGAGAATTAGGAGTCTTTGAAGCAGCAATGAAAGTATCTAATAAGGCAGCCAACACAGGAGGAACTGCTGCTGGTTTAGAAGTATTCACCTGAAGCAACTCATAATATCTTATCAGAATATCAGACACTTGTGAAGAATCCCACTTAAAGAACTCCATCATCCTAGCATTTGTGTCCCCAATGGACAATTCCTCAAAAGAAGACTCAGGGTTAACAGAATCTTCATCATCAGATCCATAAGCCAAAGGCAAAGGCATCTATGAAGAATAGGACAAAAACCCCTCACTAGACAGGAAATCCACAAGTGAGGAATCTTTTTCCATAAACCATTTAGAAGGGGTACAGGTCCAAGGACGAGTGAGTACTGAAACTGCTTAAGGATGCTTTAGGGCCATTAAGGTAGAGAACAAGCCCTGAGTAAACTCCTGCCATTGCCATTTTCTTTCAGGATCTACTGGACAAACAGAAACATGCTTCAATTTTGTCTTTTTTTAGAAGGGACTTCAGCCCTAACAAATACCAGAGGCTCTGACCCTTGGTAAGATTTGAGAAAAGAACCTGGAACTTTCTCCTTGACCAATATCTGAGGAATTCCTCTAGGATGCACTGAGATAAACAACTACAGTTCACCCCAACATCCAGAGTATTCACCTGAAAAAATGCACAAAAAACCAAAGACAAGCAAAGAATAATCCATGACCTTGAAGAAAGGAACTGGAACTCTGCTAAAGTCCACAAGGCTGTATTTTTATTTCTGAAGTATTCCAAAAGTCACAGATAAAATCACACAAGCGCTTTCGCTCAGGCAATCCTGAGCTTTATCAAGTGAAAACAAATTGCAGTGTGCAGTAACCTCCATTAAATAGCCTGGCAATTATACAATTAATTAATTAGTAAATCTAGTACTAAGGTGTGGTGCTTTAGAGTTGGGTGTTAAAAAAAGTTAGTCATTATATCAACTCAAAAAATGAAATGTTTGCAATAACATATGCACTTAAATAAAAATGACTAACCATAAAAAACATTTTAAAATGCCAGTTTCCTAGGTTTCAGAACATAGAAGTCTGAAGTCTGATTGAGGTTGTAGATTGTTAAAGAATATGCTTAAAGATGTGTTTAGATTGTCAGTGAATTGTTAAAAATGTTTTTTTTCATTATTACTTTACACTGATAAAAACATACAATAAAATATGCGTGAGATATTTTTAATGCCCATCCATATAACATTTCATATAGAATTTGATTTATTAGTCAGAGTCCTATAACCGTGGATGTTCAATAATTTAATATGCTGTGTGGGGATGCTGTGGTATGAAGGGGGTCAAGTGTGAGAGTTATAACCTAGCCCTCCTAAGCTTGAGGACCGGTTTAATGCTGATCGTCCCATTCAGACCTGGTGGCTTCCCTGCATTCAGTCTCAACTGCCATAATAGTTCACGGTAGCCCAAGGTGGATTCCCAGTCACCACCTCTTGCATCTGGCTCAACCTGTTCCAGAACTAGAAACTGGATTTTGGGTTCTGGGCAGGAGAGTGAGTGTTTGTAGAAGGCGTTGGTTTCCTTCTTCCTGGTCATGTCATAAAGATGCTCGTGAATCGTTTTCTTAATTCCCTCTCAGTTTTGCCCACATAGAAACTTTGACAGTTGGTGCACGTCCCCAAGTATACGACCCCTCTAGAGGCACAGGTGTAAAATCCAGTGGGGTGTATCTTGTAGTTCCTAGACAGGAGGTATGGTGCTGTTTCTTTGGATATGGCATGACATTGGGCACAGGCACCACATTTGAATGTGCCCAGCCTTGGTTGTTTTACCTTCATCTTTTTTCTTTGATTTCTTTCAAATAATTCCTTTAAATTAGCCCCTCTTTTACGAACAAAACTGGGTTTAGGTGGTATGTAGTCCTTTAGTTCTTCAAAGAGGGTTAAAACCAGCCAGTGATGTAAGATTGTTTCTTCCAATTCATAGGAATTTGATGAGTATGTGTGTGCAAAACTGTTAGTGTGAACAGTATCCTTGTTTTGTGTATTGTTGGTCACTGGTACAAAACCCCCCCCTAGTATTGGTTTGTAGAGGGAATGTCGTGCAGATTTTACCTCTGCTGCTAGAGTTAGAAATAGTTCCAGAGGGTAACCTCTCTCCAAGAAAAGGTTTTTCAAAAATTCCACCTCAGAATCAAAATCTTTCTCCGTACTGCATATTCTACTTGCTCTAATGAGCTGCCCCTTAATGATCCCCCTCTTTTGATATGGTGGGTGGGCACTTTCGAAGTGTAGCAAGGAGTTAGAAAATGTTGCCTTGCGATGTAGTTTGGAATGGAAAGTTTTCTGATTGTAGTCCTTGTAAAGAGTAATGTCCAGATAATGAAGTTCGTGCTGATCCACTGTGTGTGTGAATTGTAGGAAATTCGTTGTTGAATTGATGTGTGTAAGGAATTCAGATAGGTTCCCTTCAGAGCCAGACCATAAAATACAGATGTCATCCAAATAACGTCTGTAGAACAGAATGTGATCTTTCCATGGGGGTATTAAAATGAATGTATGCTCCCACATGTGCAATACTACATTTGCGTAGAAGGATGCACAAGATGCCCCCATGGCAACCCCCTTGCGTTGCCGGTATAATTCACCATTAAAAAAGATGAAGTTGTTGGACAAAACCATCTCCATCATTTCGGTAAGCAAGTTGGACAATTTGTTACTAAGGGTTGTCTTCTGGCCTAGAAATTGGGCAAACCATTCCAAACCTTTTTGATGAGGGATGCTGGAAAACAGATCTTTGATGTCCACTGTGACCATTAAGGTGTCTGGGGAGTAGCAAGAGGTGGGAATGTCCCGGAGGAAGTGCCAAGAATCCTTGCAGACGTGGGACAATAAAGAATTGTATTCTTTGGTCATGTAATCAATAAATTTTCCCAGGGGCTCAGTCACTCCACCTGCTCCTGATACAATCGGCCGGAATTGTAGTGGATTTACTCCTTTGTGGGTTTTAGGTATCCCAAAGATGACTGGTATTCTGGGATTTTCCACATGTAAGTAGTTGTAGACCTTTTCATTGATGGCCTGTTGTAATAGAAGGTCACTAAGATAGTACTTAATCTCAGCAAAGGCTATATTGATCTCGTTTCGTGAAACCGTCTCGTATTGTTCGTCATTCTGCAACATAGTGTGCATGTGGGCTTCGTAGTCCTCTGAGAACATAAGGACAATTCCCCCTCCTTTATCAGGTTTCATGACCCTGATTTTTTCTTCATGCAAGTGTTCAATAAAATTCATTTCTTGTTCAGAAAAATTTGGATGAAGTAGAATTTCTTGATTATTATATACTTTCCTGAAGTCATTCTCCACTAACTTTTCAAAAAAGAGGATTATTGGGTGTAGTGGGGGGTTAAAGAGACTTGTACGCGTTGGGCCTGCTGCATTAAGTGTTTGCCCTTTAAAAATCAAATTTAAGTTTAAAGCTCTGGTAAACATTTTAAATCTATCAAAGCTTGTGTTAAATTCATGGGTTTAGTTGGGACAAAATGTAGCCCTCGGGTGAAAATATCAAAAGCATTTGTAGGAAGGTTCATGTCCGTGTAATTGTATATGGCAAAGTTGTTTCTCCTTAAAATAGTGCAGTTACCCTCAATATTAGTAGGGTTTTGATTGTGTAAACCCAGATTTGGGGCTTGGTCAGTTATAGGATCATCCAGGGATGTTAGGGTAGTTGGTGTATGGTGGTTTGTTAGTGAACAAAATTCCAAGACCTCGGTGCCTGTCTTTGTCTCTGTCCCCAAACCCCGGAGAAAAGCCTCAGAGAAAGTGCAAAAAGAAAGATCCAGGCCAGCCTCTCATGGTCACAGTAGAGGAATCTGATGTAAACACCAAACAACTTATAGAACTATTACCTGCTTCTAAAGGGATGCCTGATGGAGGCTTGACAGCTAAAGAATCCAGCTGAGACTTCTTTACTTCTTCTTACCTAGCAGGAGTATTTTTGTTTTACAGGATTCCACCCTGGTAACTTGGGGTAACTGCCTAAGCCATTGGTCTTCAAGATGAATTGTCTGGGAAGACAAATGGCTTCTGAGTGTCTTAGGCACACATGCTGTACAGATACTACAACAGGTATGATCGCAGGAAGCCCCAAACAAAAAAGACACTATGATGATCCTTACGGGTAAATCTGCCTCCCACACTGGCATTTTCCTCTCTTGGATGACATGAATTCTAGGTAGTGATAAAAAATACAAGGCAAGGAAAGTAAATTTAAAAAGAAAAGAAAAATAACCCCAATGGGTCACTTATCTGGTATTCCAAGTCAACAAAACATTCAAACCAACTGGCAACTATAGTGCACAATCTGGTGGCAAAAGAAGTTCCAGGTAATTGCGTCCATATGTGCCTTTTATGTCCTATGTTCTGTGCGGGGAGCATAAATGTGATGTATGGCACAAACAAGCCCTGGGATTCATGAAGCTTGCGCCATGCGCCGGAGTAGCTTCAATGATCTAGCGCCAAATATGGCCATTGAGTGATTCAGGTAAGAGCTGTTTCCATGTGCACTACCAGCGTACACCAGAGCTGTGCAGCTCCCATCGCATGTATACTAATTACCCCATGCACAGCAGTGTAGCATGCAAATGAAGATAAATAGCGATTCATGAAGTTGTGCAGGCGTAGCGTAAGCATGTAGAAATGTAAACCAAAAAAAAACAGTTTACATTTTGCCAAACATAAAATTGGAGCCATAAAAGCAGACCAAACTTACATATTATAATGTTAATATATGCCAATGGCTAAATATATAGCTAATGGCATAAAACAACATGCACAACATATAAAAAACAACATTTAATGTCATGGCCACATCAATGCAAAGTAAAACCGCAGTGCATCAGTGCGCAAATGGGATCACAAGGAAAATATATTTAGATGTCATAAAACTGTAATGTAACACAATTCATGATATCCCCATAATAGTCAATGGCATGCATGCTACACCACAACCATGGCGCGAGGGTTGGTAAGGGTCTGTGACAGTGTTCTGTGCGGTAACTAGGAATTAGCAGTCAATGCCATGCAAATGAGTCAAGTAATACTGAAAAGCAAACACCCCACTGTCATAAGGATGTACCACAAAGCGTAGCATTACAACACCGAGAAGTGGCCTGGAGGTAAACATGACATCACGAGAGGGGCGCGCCACCATAGCTGTAAGCACATTGGATCATTGCTAATCCATGTTGCATGTTGCTAAGCAAAGCCGCAGGATAGGGGTGTGGAAGTAGCCATAGCTTTCTTAGCTAAGAGCATACAAGGTAACCGAAACTTCATGTGAATGTGGATGAAAATGCGCACAAAACCCTGTAAACGGTTGTGCGCAGCGCACACCACAGCTGAAACAGAAAGGATACGGGAAGACAATAAGGAAATGCTGCAGCATAGTAATTGGAGTACAAATGAATATTTGACACCTAGAAACTCACAGTAGGCCATAGACAACAGCTAACAAGGCTGCTAGCAGCTACCTGCAGAACAGGAAAGGGGAGGTGCCGTACAGCAAAGAAAAGAGAACTGTCACAGCTGAACAAAGTAAACTTGCAGTAGATCAGCTACATAACACATTTCCCAACACAATCATGGGTTGTGGAAACACAAAACAAGAAAGGCGGCAACTGGATGCATGCCTAACAATGGGAGGTGAATCGGGTTGAAAATAGAAGTAAAGGGCAATAGATGAAAAAGAGCAGAAAAGTGTAAGTCAACACCAAAGGCCCCACAATAGCAGTACCTGCTGTAAATCCAATAATTAAGATACCCACAGCTGGAATAGCACAAACACCCAATTACACCAGCACCATCCACTGCACAATAGTATAAGGTGTGAAAGCCCCACACACACACACACACACACTTGTGTATTCCCAGCCACTCTGCACCATTGGTGTATACAGACAGGGAACTTTTAATATGTATATGTTAGGGGCTGCCATAGCTTCGATTCACCAGCATGTGTTGGATACTGACAGTGGTGTGGATGATGATGCTGACAACCATCTCTGGCACCAGAGGAAGAGACGAGTGTTCAGACCCAGGGTAACCTACCAGAGGCTACATGATCTGGAGATAGTAGAATGTTACAGGGTGGACAGCGACATCATACAGCAACTTGTTGAGCTGTGCCGGCCACGCCTCAGAGCCAGAAGTAACAGAGGGGAACCTATCCCAGTGGACAAGAATGTATGTGTAATCTTGAGAATACTTGCCATAGGTACCTTCCAAAGGCCAACTAGGGATATCATGGGGATCTCACTGGCATCAGCATCCAGGGTACTCCACCAGTTCCTGGATGCCATGTTACCACATGCCAATGAGCACATATACCTTCCCTGAAGGCAGGAGGAGTTGGCCAGCAATATGTGTCTCTTCCACTGTGTGGCAGACTACCCGGAGGTACTGGGTGCAATAGACTGTACGCACATACACATTAAGTCACCACCCAGTAAGCAGGGTAGCCACTACATAAACTGCAAGGGATTCCCCTCCATCAACTGCCAGGTTGTGTGCAATGCCCAGGGCATTATCATGGATGTGTGTGCTGGCAGCCCTGGAAGCTATCATGACTCCCACATCTGGCATGCCTCATAGCTGTATTAGGTATTTGCCAGGGGGGACATCCCATATGGCCACCTGGTGGGGGATGCTGGCTATGCACTGGAACCTTGGATGATGACTCCCATCAGAAATGCACACACAGCCATGCAAGAACGGCATAATGAGGCAAACACAGAAACCAGAATCATCATAGAACGCATGTTTGGGATGCTGAAATCATGGTTCCATTGCTTGGGCATATCTGGTGGAGCCTTGCAGTACTCTCCAGGAATGTGTGCCCACATCTTCATAGTATATGCCATGCTACACAATATGATCCTGCAGAAACAGCTGCAGCAGGGACAGAATGGTGAAGGCCCTCACAGCCCACCACCATTGCCAAGAGACCCACAGGCACAGGGGGACTCAGACCACGAACACCCTGTGCTAGCCCCAGTAGGCAGACAGAGGCATGCCCAGTATGCCCATGCCTTTGCAAAGAGGGAACGTATAGCACACACACTGACAGTGTAGGCACTCATGGACTAACACCCTTCTCCACCTGCACACAGAGCAAACATGGATGGCACGCACACAAGACCACCTGTAAATTGTCATGTATAGGTGATCTACTGTGTGCATCCTACATAGGTAGCTCTCAACTATTGTACACACAACTGCCATTGGCACAAGGTAAGTCAATACCTGAAAAGCAAATTAAGCTATCAGCATGTGTCCATACTGTATGTACAGGTTCATAGATACATAGGTAGGTACATGCCCAACCGCCGAGGCCACTCTTAAGCATAGGAAAAACGTGTCTGCTGTTGCCATCCCATCGATCAACTAACTGTCTCTCTGTGCAGAGCCACTTGTGGGATCCCTGGGGTGTAGCTACTGTTCACCACCAGCTCTGCAAGGATTCCCCGGAGTGTCAGTGAGAGGTTTTGTATAATGTAATCAGGATGTAGTTCCAAATAATGGGGAGTATCCCTGACAGGAATCTTCACAGATGTGTACATGCTACATAGTATACCTTAAACACAGCTTGCATATATAGGTAGTTCTCCACAGAATAATAAACATGTGGAACACACAACCGCTGAAATATGCGTTAATCACCCTTGCACTACCAGTGCCTACTCTGAGAGGTAAGATATCACTGCCAGGATTAGAACACGCAACCATGTACACATTCATCACAATAACATACTACTAAGTTACCTGAGATGTACCAATGGCAGTCGTGTATACTGACAGGATAAAACACAAAATGTAGGAATGTGTTGAAATAGGACAAACTGGCATGTACCCAGTGAAAGGTGTATGTTTATATATATATATATATATATATATATATATATATATATATATATATATATATATATAAATATATATTTTTATATATATATATGTATATATATATATATATATATATATATATATATATATATATATATATATATATATATATATATATATATATATATATATATATATATATATATATATATATATATATATATATATATATATAGAGAGAGAGAGAGAGACATGTCGATATATGGGGATCTACATATATATGTAGATATATAGATAGGTTAACAACATCTACACAACCATGGAGGTACATATAAATGGGATACCTACCACATACCGACTTCTTTACATAATGACACACATAATCCCGAGGCTTAAGGTCCGAAAGAACACAGTGCAGAAACACCAGATGCATGAGATGTAATCTCACAATGTTAATGGACAGTTAGTCAGTGCTTCTGGTGTTGCGGTTCTGGTAGCTTACTGTGTGTATGTGTGTTTCCTAGGGCTGTAATGTGTGTAAGTATGTGTTCTGTGTGTGGTGTGTGTTCTTGTGTGACTGTAATGTGTGGTTGTGGGTTAGCTTTGTACATCTGTTTGCGCAACCTAGGATGTAGAATATTAAAGTAGGGTGTGGTGTGGGTGGCGCAGACACCTACATGGGGGGTGTAGGGGGGCTTGGCCACTTGCTCATACGTAGTGTAGGATGGTATGTTTGGATGTGTTGGGTAGCAGTGTGTCTGTGTGTGCATGTGTGTGTTCCATGTTCATGTTACCTTTGCGAGTTACTGTTGATGTCGGTAATGTGGGGTATGGGAGTCTGGTCCCAGTAATGTGTGCATCAGAACACTGTGGTTTCGGGATTCCATAGGTGTCCCGTATACAGTGGTTGAAGTGTTCATATATGTGTATAACATAGACCATAGCAATCACACATTCCGCCACTACCAACCTTTTTGAACAAAGGATATGGAGAGTATATGCCTATACACTATTACAAATATGTGCTATGTACATGAGCCAATGATAGTGTTACCACTTGTCCCACTTTGCGAGGGACACTCCCTCTTTGGGCGGTTGTGTCCTGACCAAATATATTAAATGTGGCAAATGTCCTGGGATTGTAGGACATAATTATGTCCCATATGTACTGTAATAGTTGCATACAATAGTTATTTCTGTATCTAAAATATCTGCAAGTTACAGGAAACAGGATAAGCAACTAAACTGCTTCAAGAATAAGCTTATAATTAGGCAAGAAAGGACACTGCTATCCCTTGTACTGACTGTGGGTTTGTGTCAGCCTGTAAAATCAGATGTGTGTCTTGAAAAGGTCCCACTATGGCCATATGAAAAGGTGGCAACTGTAGCCAAAGAGGGTCAGTCACCAACACAACTACAATGACTGCAAATACCTATGACAGATATACACACCTATCATGTAGCAACACGTTATTACATTCAGATGTATTACCGAAGGGATTCAACGACTATCACCTGCATGCTATACAGGAACCACATAACAGTGCCTTAATGAATCAGCCTGCAATTACCATTGTATTAGTCCACAAAAGGATAGATGTTCAAATAGGGAAGGAACCCTCACGCACATAGCGATCATGTATAAAAGCAGTTCCTAGACACCTGCATCTGCTAAGCACACCCACCAACATCACACCCAAACAAATTACAATACAAACTGTAATAACATCACAAATCATTCACACACTGTACGACATCTGCAGAAGCCTTAACATAGCTTGTCAGAGACACACTAACATGGCCCTATGTGAAATAGCTGCTGTTATACAATGGAACACCTGCTGATGTAATGGGATTTGTTTGCACTCATCCCGTTACAGAGGGTTGTGCGTACACCAGGATGTGTTAGCAATTAGTGAGTAACAGCACATTATGCTACACTTGTACACCAAATCAAGGATGTCTAGTGAGCACACTGTACACCACATAACAGTTCATGCATAGCCATACGACCTTGAGCTGGCCAAACATCCTTGTCAGACTTAAACATCTGCAGAAGTATCAGGTACAAACAAACCCTGCATAAGTAGCACTGTTCCAAAATTTAACAGCTGTACTCACATGTAGAACTAAATCGTCTAGCCATTACACAAAGTCCACGGGAGTTATGAAGCTAATATATCTCTGTGTGTCTCCATATAGCTGTTGAAATATATCACAATAACACATCTAGGCCATCTCCCTTAAAAGTAAGGCAAACGGACAATGCCCAAAAGGAGTACTCACTTATACACCACTGTTACCATGGTATCGGCTAATGGAGTAGCTACACAGCTGATGTGCATCCAATTAACTACTTTGGAACAGCACTTGGTGGACAGGATACCACATGTTACCGATATATAACTAGAAAAGGATATGTTATCACACATTCAAACCATCCGTATATACCAACGGAACATTACAAAGAACATTGAAACACAAACCGAAAAGGATTGAATCAACAGTTAACGACACCTCGGGTTACTAATAAGGTATGTAGAACAGTCAGTATGTCTGTGTATGTAGTACTATTTTGTAGTATTTAAATTGCATGCAATCCATATAGTGGAAATAGTTATCTTGTAGTGATGTATTGTTGAGCATAGTAACGCTTGTAGTATTTGTGTGTACTGCTGTAGGTCACAAGGCAAACACCGCATACACCACAAGGGATGCTAAATAAGGGCTTTGAACAGAAATACTCCTCACCAGTCGATGTCAGTGGCAGGGCTGGTCCAACAAGTATGTGCTATAACAGGGGATAGTGTATGTTGATATATTGTAACTGTAGCCATATGTATGGGTGTATTACAGAGAATTGTGGGATATTCTGCCAATAACTGTAATGTACAGTATTGTAGGCAGATATGTATTACAAGCTACATAGCATTACTGTAATGTTAGGCAAACATTAGTTATGCCAATTGGCATTTACAATACACAATAACAGGATACTTATGTCTTTTATTGAGCCGACACTTTATCAGCATGATAGCAAAGTAAAATGGAAGAGCTATTTAACTATCCATGCACATAAGACATGTAATATGTGCAAAGGTAGGTACTAGGCTGTCTTAACAATGGTATCTGTAAGCCTAGCTAGCATGTGTTGGCTTTTGCCACCCCTATAGGTTGGTTTCCTGTGCCTCTGAATGGCAGAGCCAATAGTTCCCTGTGCCTCTGTCCAGCAGAGCCACTGCAGTGATCCCCGGGGTACATGTCTGTCTCCCATCCACACATCAAGGTTTCCCTTGAAGAGTGCTCATGAGGGGCCCTGCCTGATGTACATTGGAATCATGTTCCAAAGCATAGGGAGTGTCCGGGTCAGGGATCTATCCATCCAGCATGTCCTACTCATTGTTGTGGTTAGGTGTATATCCCTAGAGCATGTGGCTCTCAGGGGCTTCTGTTTAGGTGGAGCATATCCAGCAATACAGGTTTGGACATGGGCCTTGTATGTCAAGCAGAGATCACCTGTAAGTATGTGGTATGCAACTGAGTACAGCTGGAATTTCATAGGTTGGGCTGCATAGGTCACCTGTTTGAGGTCAGTAATCCTCTTGGTGTGGTACTGGTGTGGTTTTCCAAGCTGTTGCAGTTGTCTTGTAAGGTATATCCCAAATGGGGTGTTGTATCCTTTAATGGGTCTAATATGACATGTGTAGAGTCACAATGGCCCCTCTGATCTGGATGTGAACCCGTTAGAGATTAGGGGGGCCATGTAGAAGGATATTCTAACCACCTTGTCATTATGAGTATCAAAGGAGAGATTGCTATCTACTGGGGTTCCAGGATCCCATATTACCTTTTCTGTATGTAGGGGACTAGCACCTATGTGGTAGTCCGCGGGTAATTAGTTATATCCAAATGGATGACTATGCATTTTTAGGCATTCAGCTTGATGCCATGATATTAAAACCAGGTATCTGTCTCAGTGTGACCCTTCCAGAGTGTGTCTGTAACAACTGGGGAAACAATTATGTCCCTTAATTTGCAGTTGTCTGCAAACCTTTTCAGCCAAAACCCCTCCTGTGCTTGTCTGTATCTCAGAGGAAGTGCAAAAAGAATATCAGACACTTGTGAAGAAGTCCTGAACAAGTGCTTAGCATGAATAGGCAATCCAGATAGGGTCTTGGATAATATAAACACATGGCCCCCTCCCCCCAACAGGTACACAAGCATATATCCATGTACACCACAGGGCCCCTGTACCCACAACTATGAAGGTACAAGCTGCAATCAGTCTGCATGGGACCTGCCCACATCACAGGATGTATCATACACATATGGAAAAACAAGATGCTGTCCATGAACACATCATGTAAAACATAGCTCCATGTCAGGTTGTGTGCACACTGAATGGTACACACCAACAGGTATCACAACCCACAAAGTGGGAGACATCACTGATGATGGGAAATACTTTACTACTACCCTGCTGAGTCTGGTCTGGAAGGCCATGAACCTTGATCACTTAAGTGATGTCAGCAGTACAGATGCAGATGACAGTATGGTTGATGTCAATCTGCATATCATAACATTGCAAGGTCATAGGACATAATCACCCATACTGTGTACCACCTACACTCGGTATACTAGATGTACATTCCTATGTCACAGGAGTGTTTTGCAACAGGACTGCTGGCAGAACCAACACTACAGAAGGTCTCTGAATAATATGTGATCATCACACCAGTGGCAGCTACAGTATGTAAGGGTTAATAAATTTTATTACCCATCATTGTAGTCCATACCTCACAGACAAACAGAAGGCATCTGCCTATTGAATTATGCAACTGACTATGACCTAGGAGCAATAGCTGACTCGCATTATCACCCCTATGTTAATAACCCTGTACCCATGAACTATCACCTAGGCAGTGGTCAACATAATGGACACATGTGTGAGGGATGCAGCTGGGCAGTTGTCTTTCCTTTGATAGCTACATCACCACACCTGTCAGGTAGTCATATGTGGCAACCCTAATAATGATAGGGTGCCATTCATGAATATAGAGATCATTGTCCAGCCATACAGAACACTCAAGTGACCCATATCAGATCACATATTTCCTTTAAGGGGTACTGGCCATGTGCAGATGGCCTACACCAGCCTTCCCATTCCCCATCTCCACTATGTTGCCTGATGCATACCCTGAATAAATCCATGTCCAACCCAGTGATGTTGGACATGCTACATGTACTCATCCTGATCTCAAACACATACTTCATGGACATCCATCCACCACATGCTGGACAGAGCCTTGTCCCATACACTTCACATAGCCTGCCATATTATGCATTCCTGTCCGTCAAAGCTGCACATCGCTCCCCTCTCAGACATGGTGTGATGATTGCATGGTAATGCATGGTATATGTATCATTAACCCTCTGGATCAGTAATGTGACACTGCTCCACCTGGCCCCACAGACCCACTATTGGCTACTGCCAGGTAACCTTTCATCCTAGATTCATACATGGCCCATGGCATATAGCCCACTAGTTGACTTTGACTGTACATGCTATAGTTGACATCCACCCCTGCAAATACCATCTGGCTATCCAGTGTCCCATGTGTATCACATGTGCAACACAGGTGATACAAGGCAGGATGTTGAATTGCTGTACAGTACCGTGTAGATGTATATGGCAGAACACATACATGTAAAACCTTATGTGAGTATGTCTGCAGGGTCACAGGTCATGTCTGTTAAGGCAGTGTAAGTCCTTATATGTGACATATAAACTGCATCAAGGTCGACTGCATTAATGTGGATACATCCAGCCATGTGCTGATAGGTAGGAACACCAGTGCAGGCAAACATACTTGCCCACATCAAAACAGCAACCACATGGAGTATGAGCAATGTAATCAGGTGACACACACAAATATGTGGTGATAATATCCACTCAACATTGAGTGTCATGTGTGTGACACAAACACGTCAGTGTTATGTAGGTTTGCAAATACAACTATTTAAACTGAATTAATGCGATACACATGTATGTTCAGCTGTAGCTCTGTATGTCTCTGTGAGTTACTGTGACCTGCATTCATCATTATTCCTTCCAGGTATGCTGCATGCAAGGCTTCCCCCTTTTACAAGCTTGGAGGATGAGGCCCTCATCCCATACCTACTCGACAATCACAATATCCTGTTCAGCCATGTGCCACAGGATGCACAGCAGCAGGATGCCCTGTGGATGGAACTTCGCAGGAGAGTTAATGAAGTGGATGTCCACAACCGCACATATCAGCAGGTGCACAGACACTGTACAG
The DNA here is from genome assembly GCF_019279795.1 of Protopterus annectens. Taxonomy (NCBI): domain Eukaryota; kingdom Metazoa; phylum Chordata; order Ceratodontiformes; family Protopteridae; genus Protopterus; species Protopterus annectens. Next base: position 642,524,214 of record NC_056734.1, on the reverse strand, counting down.
ACCTCATTAGATGGGCAAAACAGTGTGCAAATGAAATTGCCAGGGAACAAGGTGCAACAGGTGGTGGACCACCAACTCAGCCCCCACTCACACGTACTGAGGAGCTACTGGCCAACCTGGGGACACCTGCAGAACCACATCCACAAGCCTTAGCCGATATTGTGGAGGTGGGTGTCTCTCAACCACTGAGCCTGGAGTTACCTGGTAAGTCACTACTGCACCTATAACAACTATATTTCATATAGTTGCATGTGTCACTGTACAATATGTAATGTAACATCATATGCAGGGCATGTATACACACATGCCGCATACTATAGCATGCTACTCTGTGTATGCACAAATCTGCATACACCATAGTATAGCCTAATGTCCTGGTGTATGTGTTATTCACATTGCTCCCTGTAGCCTTTATACAGGGGTGGATTATGCTCATACTGCTGTGTTACTCCTATTTAGGTACCTCTGGCATTCTGCTGCAACAGCAGCCCGTTGCAGGTGAGAGTGTTATTATTTATCAGGAACTGTAATGCACAAATCTATCTGCCATGTGGCCATTCACAACATGTACACATAATGTATGGTCCTGTCACAATATATGGGTCAGACCTGCAATGCATCACAATGACTACCCATGTGCAACACTTGCAAACTATGTGAATCATCTCACCGACATGAATCCTCACAAACTTTATTGCCAGATATGTTGTCAGCTGTGCATACAATGGTGGAGGTGCTGTTCACTTTAAGGATGTACAGCAGATCTGATCTACACATGTGGGGAATACAAACAGTACCACACAGTGGGCTGGAGTATGGCCAGCACACAGGTTTCACCGGTGTGGATCATAGCCCTGCTATGAATGCCACACAATGTGATGTGCTATCTTGACATGTCCATGACATCTATTGGCCTGGCTGCTACACTGCCTACCTAACCTGAAAACATATCCCACATACTACCCTTTATCTGCAAAACCCTGTTGTCAGTGGAGCATATATGTCATATTGGACAACACAGACATGTGAAATAGATTCCCATCACAATAATTTGGACAACACATGTACACACATGGCCACGGAGGATGGCCAGAGACATGCAGCAACACACACAGTAGATGTGTTGTGCTTGTGTGTACACCCTGTCATACAATGGCTACACATAGCCTTTGTATAATGGTCATAATGTATATCTGGAACACTAGACATCCTACAGGCCTGTGCATATCTTGTGTAGGTGTAACATCAATCCACCACATAAGATGTGTATAACATCTTGAGGGTGTTGCAACATGACAGCAATCACCTGTACAGTATCCACTTCAGGCCACAGATGCAGTACATTCCCGTTGCTGGTGTTGGACATAAATGCCATACTAGCTCCTCATGTGTGTGTGTGGTACACAGATGTCATGTGGGACATGTACCGACGTGTTCGCCATGTCTGGCCATAGTTGCCAGGCTGCAGCAATATGGCTGCAGATGTGCAGGAGTGTCATCCGTATACCCATCAGTAACCTGTGTCACAACTTCCACATCATGGTTTAGTGTGTATACACCTCAGTGACATGGTTCACATTCCACAGTATATATGTATTGTATCTGAACACAGTCATGGCTATAAACCCTATCTGTAACTCACACTGTTAAGCACTAGAGACGCCTTATGATTCCCAGAAATGGCCATGCACATCAGCTAAATTTGCAGTATATCTGTAGGGCAGACAGACAACACTAAATTGGTACACCATTGCCCCACTGTATATTTGACAGAACACCATTGTGTTAAACATGTATACATGTCATTGCACACATCAGCAGATCACATGTCATACTACATGTGATTATCAAGGTCATATGCCACACATCAGGCAGGTGTACTATTAACCTGTGCTGGTCCACATGGTGTAACACAGGGATGTATGCTAACCACTACTATGATTGTGTAATTTGCATGCTGTCTGCTATGACACATGCATGCTGTTGTATGCAACCTAGAGATGTATGATAACTACCACTATTATTGTCTGCACTGCATGCCGTCTGCCGTATCACATGCATGTTGCATGCCTTCTGTCATATCACATGCGTGTGTGTGTGTGTCTATTGTATAGATTGTAATGTACAGTTCTTGTCTGCCCTCACAGGTGATGTAAGTGCATTGCCCTCCTGCGGTACATCAGATGTTAGTGTCCCCACAGTCTAGCAGTGCTAATGAACGTATGATTGGGACACAGGCAGAGTTGTCAGGGGCTGAAACTGTGCCATTGGTTGCCATTCCATCTATATCCACCTCATCCCCGCACACAAATCCCATACCTGCACATACCCCATCACCGGTGGCCATACAGGAAGGACAGTTGGCACGTGGTAGCTTGGGACAGAAAAATGTGGAGGCTATGGAAGGTGTGCCTGTACACCATGGTGTCATCCAAACTACTGGTGGTGCCCCACACAGGCACATGCCAGTGCTGCTCATAGGTGGACCTCTGGCCAACATGCTCCTGCATGACAGATCACAGCAGCTGGTGTCACCAGATGCATGTTTCAGGCTGTAATGGAGGCACAGGCACGTGCTGAATTGTGCAACAGAGAAGATCAGACGCTACAGAGGGCTGCTGTCTATTATTTGAACAACAGCATGCAAGCAATGGTAAATGCTCAACAGCAGATTGCTGATGCTTTGGATAGATGGTTGGGTGACAAGGTTGGAGTCTTTGACTGTGGCATGACAATCCGTGAGCATGAGCTGTCTGTGTTGGAACATCTGGTAGGAGTGAGGCATTGGGCACATGGACGTAGGCCTGCTAAATCACCTGTGTCAGGTCTATGTGTACGAGCTACCTCACATGCCCGCTCCCATAGTGGCGGTAGCAGCAGCAGTGCATATGGTGCTGTGCTGTCCACACCTCAACACAGCAGGCCATGTGCATGTGGCCCAGGACGGTCCCAACAGGGACATGGTTCCAGTGGACAAGTGATATCAGACAGTACCCAATCTGCACTTCTGTCTGGTAGTGCCCGTGCAACCCCTGGCAGGCACAGGTCACATGTCCATGGCCGGACACCGTGAACTGTAAATCCTCACCTGTACAGTCTGTAGCTGTCAATAATACCCCTATCTAGGCCAGACACATGGGAGAACTGTGTGCATACATACACGCACACACTGCACACATATGTAGGGCACCGCAACACACACATGCATAACATCCACACATGCCTAATTAGATCAAAGGCCCAAACCCACACACATGATGTCATCCAATGGTGCAGCCTAGGCCTCTGGCAAACATTAACACCATGTGCATATGATGATGCTTGTGCCGCATCCCTGACATCCACATCATCGGTGCAGGGACATGCTCATATGGTCTGATGCACAGGGTGAACAGACAAAGATGATATGTGTAGTTTACAAATGTTGAGGACTGTTGACAGGCAGCAGATATACCATGTAGTACAGGTGTACAATACTGTTAACAGTATATGTCTTGTGTAGCAACAGTGCAGCCTAGGCCTCTGGCAAACATTAACACCCTGTGCATATGATGATGCCTGTGCCACACCCCTGACATCCACACCATCAGTGCAGGGATATGCTCATATAGTCTGATGCACAAAGTGAACACACTAGGATGATATGTATATATTACAAATGCTGAGGACTGTTGACAGGCAGCAGATATACCATGTAGTACAGGTGTACAATACTGTTAACATTATGTGTCTTGTGTAACAACAGTAAGTGCATGTTGGTCATGATGTTCTGCTGTCCTTCTTCAGGTCTAATTGCACCTACCGGTGGATGTCAGTGTTTGCAGTTAAATATTCCATATGGCAATGTGGACTACTCACAGGTATGTATGAATATACCAGCATGCACCGTGTAACTGCCACATACCAGTGAGAATGTCCCACATTACAAACACGTCTACCATTCCAAGAGCATGACAGCTGTGTATTAAGCTACTGTGGCCACAGACGTGACATCCATAAAGGCTGACATCACAGATACAGTTACATGGAGTGGTGAGGTAAGATAGTGATCTAGCTGATTACAAGGGTAGAGGCCAGTGGGAAGTGTGATGCCTTAATGGGAATCAGTAATACATGTTCCCATGACAGGATGCTAACACACAACTGCACCCACACACTCAGGTATTGACACTGTAACACACACACACACACACACACACACACACACACACACACACACACACACACACACACACTCATGGCTTCACTGACACAGTAACACACACTCGCACACAGTTCCTACTGGTGGGATGAGGACCCCTGACTATGTGCAAATCATCATTACAGTACTGTGCACCGACATGATGCGCCACAGAGAATACACATGTACAGGTCGCTAGTATGGCCTAAGATCAGGGACATCAACACAGATAGTAGAATGCATCGCCTGTATGGTGGGAGGGGTCTTATCAGTTCAGTATGGTAACATACATGCTCACCCCAGGTACCAGTCAACCCTACATACACACACTGTGGCATTCTGTAAATAATACACCTATGTCATGCACATACAGATACCTCACATGTGTGAGATACACACCCCTGCCTATGTCCTGCTTTCTACGTTTCAGTCTGTACAGATGTGTACACTAGTGTACAGGAGAGTGAGTAACAATTGAGATGTATTCCCCACAATACATGACATATATGGAAACACACGCAACCACACATGCCAGTACTGTGAATCTCAGACCTGCCTAGCTCATGTTATGTATGTCAGATGTACAGCAGTATTGTATGTGTTACAAACTGTACTGACGCCTCCTGTGCCAACAGAGCTGATATATGCACTAGGGACATCATATCTATTAACAGGTGTCAAGTGATTTACATTCGCTGTCACCCTGACTGCTGTCTAAGATGTGTGTTATGTCCTTCAATTAACAAAACCATTGCTTACTGGTTACACAGGGTATTGTAGGAATGCTTGTGACACACTTGTGAGCTGTCCACAGCAAATATCCATCTGCAAAGATGCCCCACCATTTAGTTATTTTAACACATCTGTCCATACCTGTGGTATATCTTTCTGTACATTCAGCATATCACCATATGCAGTTGGCAATGTTGAGGCTGCATTGCAGCTGCATGATGTACTAGGATACATGCCACCTGCATATATCAGCAACTGCACATGCATGTTATCTGAATGCACAACATTACGTGCACAGATGTGTAGGTCCTACAATCCTGACATTTGGTCATGTTTGTAGGCATTGCAATTGGTGGATATGTGTAATGACATACATGACACATGGACTGTTGTATTATATGATGGGTGACCAGTACAGAGGGGATGTTACCTCTGTCAACATTGATATCACACCTTATGTACTGTTAGCATTCAGTAGCCATGGACCTACATTCCATGTGCATGTGTGTAATGGCTGTTGCCACCTGTTTGCACAAAGGACTACAACAGCTATGCTATTTACAGTTATGTTGTGTGTGTGGCATGTACATACCCAGGGCAGGTACATGTATGTCATATCCATACATGAGGGTGTGTACTGGTGTACAGCAACAGACATCTGCTAATGGTGGAAAGGACTGAGGGCCCCTGGTATGTGTACAGCTGACCTGGTCACATACAGTGGTATCAGTGCATTGCAAAACACATGATGCAACTGTGTCAGTACATGTGTACTGTCTACAGTTGATGTAGAACTTAGTACAGTACTCAGGTCAAGGGTCACATGGTGGTGTACTCGTCTATGTCATACAACATGTATGGTTGTGCGTTGGTGGTCCAAGGGCATGGTGGTGTCTGCAGTTTACATCCTAGAATGCAGCATGTGACACTGTGTCCTGCACATGGCTCATCTGTGATGCCTTTCATAGGGGGACCGGTCAGTACATGTGAGTGGCCTTTATGTATGTGGATACACCATCTGGAGCGGTCTGTACCTGTGTTATGGCCCACCTGTCTGGTTCTGAGGTATATGGTGGTAGTGCTAGGTTCTGAGGTATATGGTGGTAGTGCTATTGTGCACTACAGAGACATCACCCAGGTGTTCCTCACTGCACAGATGTCAGTACTCCCCATTGTTGGATCTACAGTGACCAGCTGTGAATATGGATGCTACACATCTAGCACTGGTTAGCATAAGAAAACAATGCAGTTGTCCTGTAGGTGTATGGGACTTAATCTGTGTTTAGGACATTTGCCTTGGAATGGCACTGTGTGGGCGAATGTGGCTTGGGTAATATTCACACTCCCTTGTATCATGGATGCATGTGATATGTGACAAAGGCCTGCCTACTGTCAGCCTTGTCATCCCAGAATGACAGCTGATGTTGTGTAAAAGCCTGGTGTCAGATATATGTAGAGCAGCATTCCCGCTAACAATGACAACTAGTAACAGCAGAGCCCATTACAATGTGTTCTTTACATCTACCTGTAATAGCATTGCCAATGTGGCCCTCCGTGTTTAGCATGAGAGTGTATCCCAGTCAGCCGTATGCTACTAGGAGTATGAGCATGCCCAGTATATCCTTGTGTAGATGGACACATAGTGCATTCCGAACAGCCCTGTGCTACTAAGCGTGTGAGCATGCCCAGGTGACACCTTGTGTGGATTATGTGCCTCTGCGTATGGGCATGACCATTGTAACCCTGTATAGTGGTAGTAGTCATCCAGTCCACAGATGGGCATACTCCAAGTCAGGATGGATTCCTACTTTAAATACACAGGTTCACAGGTATGCACATCTCAACTGCCAGCATCCATGTTGATGTCCGCATTCCCAGACAGTCATAATGACAGTCTTGACATGTGTAGTCTGTGTGGCATGATTCATATGTATGTAGTATTGTTATAGTAATCTGTATATAGGCAGGTGTTATGTACCTGCCACTGTTGTGTGTGTGCGTGTGCATGTCTGCCCCCGTTTGACGGTCGACTCCGACTGCCCGCACTCCATGCATTTCTTATACCCACTGTTAGCAAGGCTGATGATGTCACCCATCTACAAATACACCTCAGGGAAGGCTGTGTCCCAGTAATCTCAGTAGTGCATTCTGTAACTGCGTAATGCTGTGGTGTAATAAAGTAATTAAGTTGGTGTTCTAGTCCCACACTTGCCGTGTGTGTGTGTGTGTGTGTGTGTGTGTGTGTGTGTGTGTGTGTGTGTGTGTGTGTGTGTGTCCCTGAGGACTGAGTAATACCTTTATACTGCTCACACTCCATACATTTCTTATACCCACCGTTAGCAAGGCTGATGATGTCACCCATCTACAAATACACCTCCGGGAGTGCTGTGTTCCAGTAATCTCGGTAGTGCGTTTTGTAACTGCGTAATGCTGTAGTGTAATAAAGTAGTTAGGTCGGTGTTCTAATCCCATACTTGCCATGTGTGTGTGTGTGTGTGTGTGTGTGTGTGTGTGTGTGTCCATTTGCTTGAGGACTGAGTAATCCTTTTATACTGCTCACACTCCATACATTTCTTATACCCACCATTGCCAAGGCCAATGATGTCACCCATCTACAAATACACCTCTGGGAGTGCTGTGTCCCAGTAATCTTGGTAGCGCGTTCTGTAACTGCATAATGCTGTAGTGTAATAAAGTAGTTAGGTCGGTGTTCTAGTCCCACAATTGCGTGTGTGTCCCCATTTGCCTGAGGACCAAGTAATGCTTTTATACTGCTCACACTCCATACATTTCTGATACCCACCGGTAGCAAGGCCAATGAAGTCACCCATCTACAAATACACCTCTAGGAGTGCTGTGCCCCAGTAATCTCAGTAGCGCATTCTGTAACTGCGTAATGCTGTAGCGTAATAAAGTAGTTAGGTTGGTGTTCTAGTCCCACACCTGCCATGTGTGTGTCCCCATTTGCCTGAGGACTGAGTAATGCTTTTATACTGCTCATGCTCCATACATTTGTTATACCCACCATTATCAAGGCCGATGATGTCACCCATCTACAAATACACCTCTGGGAGTGCTGTGTCCCAGTAATCTTGGTAGCACATTCTGTAACTGTGTAATGCTGTAAAGTAGCTAGGTCTGTGTTCTAATCCCAGACATGCCAACTGTTTGTGTATGTGTGTGTGTGTGTGTCTGCCTGTGTGAGACAGGTACAGTGCTTTGTAGTATTCTCTGTAGCGTGTGCCCTAAAGAAGTGTTGCTGCAGTGTGATATGGTAGGGTTTTGTAAACAGGACATGGCAAGTGTGTGTTTGTCTATCAGAGCCTGTGTAGAGGTGGCCGTGATTGTCTTACCATTGGATATGTTTGGGAGCATGTTTTGTAGTTTTCCTATATAGTATCCATATTATGTCATATTGGCCACCTCACAAGGAGTACAGCTGTCAGTCAGCCACAGCACTGTGTTGGCAAGCCATACCTATACATCTGGCAAAAGGGCTGGTAAACTAAGTATGCAGCCCTACTAGTAAACAGTATATGTCCCATACCATACACATACAACCTTGTCTAGGATATCCCACTATGTTGCTAGTAACATGCACATTGAGAACAGATAGTAGGCATGGTGTGACCACAGTGGCCTGCAGAGGACATTGCACCCTGTACAGCAGTACAATAGGCACATATATGTGGACATTGTGCCTTCACTATGTTCCAAACTGAATGGCTGCAACATATGTGGTTCCATCATATGTGATCCACTAAGGCCAGAAAATGCTGTACACATGTGCCCTGTTTGGACCCATGCCACTGACACCACAGAATACCTGTCCATTCTATCCATGCAGGTGCAGGGCCGACCTGCTCACTATAAGCAGGTGTCGCCACACCAGGCCAGTATTGGCATATCGGGGTATAACAGGTTGTGTACACTACATGTGTCTGCCAAACCAGGTTCACCTGTACATGTAACTGTACAGTATTGTGGGACATGCACATCACAGACAATGTCCATGTGAAGGACTATCAAACACAAACATGGCATGCATTGCAAAGCTATGGCCCTACACATTGGTAAACAGGATGTCAGGCCAGATAATGCAGTACCTGTCTGTGTGGGACATTGCAGACACTACACCCCACCACTGCACACCATTGTTGGGTGATGCAATGGCAAGGATTTCCCCACACACAGCCTTGTACAGCCATCTTGCACAGCCAAACACTACACATCCATGGAGCAATGCATACCTGCATGACAGTACTGGCACCCTGTGTCTGCGTGTGGGTTGTGATGCTCCCAACCACAGTCACTCCCAGTATAAACCTCATCGGCATACCAACAGTTGTCAAGCACTTTCACATGCCCTAGCCCATAGAACCTCCAGATATCCCCTGTGGTGCATGTGGTCTTGTGCAAACTAAGTAGTTACATTGTGTATTTGCCGCCCTGGCAAAGGTGTCAATGCGTGTCCATTAGAGTGTGGTTGTGGTGACAATGGCACCCGTTCACGTGGACTGACATGTGTTCCACACCTAATATATGTCTACTATATCTGTTGCAGATGGCACTCACTCACCTACACACATGTTCTTACAGCACTGCAACATGCCGCCTCTGTGGCACATGTAGTAATGTCATGCACATGTAGTAGTAATGAGTAGTCAGGGGTTTGCCCCTGTACTATTCAGCATGTGGCAGATGATGCTTATGGTTAAGTCTACAAGCCCTTCCCTGGTGTACATTTCCTGTCCTGCACACACACTCTCTGGTGGATGTGAAGGTGTACACCTGCACAGCAGCAGCATGTGTATTGTAACAGATGGAAATGGTCTGGTGATGGCCTCTGCACCTATTGCAGTCCTCCTCTAGCTGATTGCATGTGGTACAGCTGTGATGATGTTCCCATAGCCATCAGCATGATAAACACAGTACACTATCTAGGGAAACATGTTATTATCTGGTCATGACAGTCACTATGATTGGCACCTGGATGTGTTGTTCTGACATGGCATCGCAGATTATATCTGGATGTACCTCAATCATTTTCCACAGTGGGAAATAGCCTAATGACAGGAGGGTGATGTGCCACACAACTACATAATGTAAGTGTAGCTATGCTGCATTGAGACTACTGCCTGTTTAACATGTGTGTGGTAATGGCTATTCTGCATGTTAAAATACAGACATTACAGTACTCTATTCATGAGGGAACCCCATCTGTAGGGCCATCTGTGAACAGGTCAGTGTGTGCAACCATTTGTTTCCTGTGTTACACACTGAGCACACTTCTGTGCACAGCAGAAGCATGGTGTGGGGAATGCAGACAGTACATGGATGTGATACTGCCATTGCATCCCTGACTGGACATGTGTCACATGAGACAGTGGTATGACTGACACTGTGTGGGATTTTCAGTGACAAGCCAATGATGGGCAACTGTTCATAGCTGCGGTCACATGTCTACTACACATTGTACAGTTGCCATGCGGTATATATGCATGTGTTGTGCTCCCTCTGCAAATGTATACCATCTGTTGTGTTGGGTTGCTGGTGATATCTATGCATACTGTCATAGGTAATCCTGTATGCTGTTGTCTATCACTAAGCCATATGTGAGTTTAAAATGCAACACCATAGGCTGAATGGGTTGGTAGATCCCGGCAGATCCTCCTGCCCTGCTTCAGCTGACCTTGGCACTGGGCACTAGCACATCTGGGCCCAGCCTTTAACTTCAACCTCTGTTGGCTCTGCACCACCTTCTGGTGTTACCACAACTGAGGATGGAGCCATGTCCCCCTTGGGAGTGGGACCAGACAAGTACATATCTGCTGTTGTGCAGTCCCGGACATGTTGTGTAGGTGGCTCCCTAAGGGGTTATGAAGCCAGATACGCCAGTTCAAGGGCAGAGTGTCACATTTACAGGGTGATGCTGCCCCTCCTGGGCAGCCTCCAGCACTGCCTCCTTTGCAGCTGTGTAGGTGCAGTGGCATTTGCCCATGGCTGGAGACCTCTGTCCCACTGTTCCCATGGGCTTTTGAATGCTGAAGACCCATCCCCATCCAGGGTGTATCCCCCCCCCAACATGTGTCATATACCAACCCTGTATTCTGTCATTTCTGTGCTCCTACCTATCCTCCATGGCCATACCTACACTCCTTCCCCAACATCTGACCCTCACCTACGGATGCATAAGGCCATTCGGCTCCTAGGACACAATCTGCCCTATACATAGCTGTCCATTACACACATGTGCCTACTGGACACATGAAACCCTTGTAATATACATCATAACATACTACTGTTATCCTCACCACTGTCCCTCAGGTGCACGATCCTGGTATGCACATCACTCCTACATGGTCCAGGTACATGTGAGGAGGACAACCCCATTGTACACAAAACGCTACCGGCCCCTCTATGGTTACCCCATTTACCTTTATCATGATGATGATGGTGCACACAGCACATTGCAGGAGTACTGTTCACACATAAAGATTGGACAGGTACTGTTGTGTTAATGTACATTACATGCACAGAGTGATGTATACGGCCAAAGTACAACTATTTGCGTGCATGACTGACACATTTCTGTCTAAGGGAGTCTTGTGATCACATAGAGAAACACTACTACATAATACAGGCATTGCTGGTGTTTCCCGTTTCATTAGTTTGTAATGCTTTGTTGCCACATGGTATGTCCCTGATACATCTCTATATATGTATGTACCTATATGCTGGACATAAACACTCACATGTACATCTACATGATGAGATACATTCCTATACTGTTGAATGACTGCGCTGTATGATATCCCCTGGTTACAGCCCCTTACGCTTGATTAGCCTCTACATTGCTTAACCAATGCAATACTGGCATACTGGTAGCCAGACACGCTTACACCCGCTCGATCCCGCACTTGTTAATGCACCGGCATTGGTGCTTGAATCTGCACTCACACCTCTGGGTGTGAGCGAGGACCACAATATTACCTTGTGATGCCTATTACATCATACTACATGACTCCAGTATCTGGAATGGCCACCCATTAGGCGACGGCATCGCGTTCGACTGTACGGAATCAGTGGCCTGTCCAGTGACACAATCATATTTGTGTGTACCTCATACAATGTGCTCCCACCTTGTGATGCCTATTACATCGGAATACACGAATACAGTATCGGAAATGGCTGCCTATTAGGCAACGGCATTGCGTTCCACTGTACAGAATCAGTGGCCTGTCTGAAGAATCATTCATATTTATGTGTTCCTCTTAGGCATACCTTGTGATGCCTATCACATTGGACTACATGACTACAGTCATCGCCAGCCTTAGGCATAGGCCAACTAAGCAGCCGCCTAGGGTGCCGCATTAGTGGGGGCACTTTACCAGTATTTATTTGGTGTAGGTAGACCAGGATGGGGGGACTGGGTGGTGTGGTAGGGGGTGCCATTGTGCCCTCTGCCTAGGGCACCAGTTGACCTAAGGCCACTCCTGACTACAGTATCAGGTATGGCTTCCAATTAGGAGACCGCATGACGTTCGACTGTACGGAATCAGCGGCCTGTCCGGTGAATCATTCATAACTGTGTGTTCCTCTTACAATCTGCTCCCACCTTATAATGCCTATCACATTGGACTACATGACTACAGTATCGGGAATGGCTGCCCATTAGGCGACAGCATGGCATTCGACTGTACGGAATCAGCGGCCAGTCCAATGAATTAATCATATCTGTGTGTTCCGCATACACGCTGCTCCCATCTGGCTGATACATGGGAAATGAGACCCTGCATTACAAATGAGTAGATGGGTTGTGGTAGCCACATCCGTCAGATGGGTCATGCTTCCCCATACCTATTATAGGTTTGCCACCTTCTCAATTGGCCAAGGTAGGACTTTAGGGTTACCACCTGTCCCACTTTGCGAGGGACAGTGCGAAAATAATCAAGACATAGCAAATGTCCAGATTACAGCACATTATTATATTCTACGTTTCTTTAATAATTGCATACAACAGCTATTTTATATATGACTCTTCTATATGTTATGTGAAGTAGCATAAGCAATTCAAATGCAACTAGATTAAGCTTTTATTTGTGCAAATAAGTGTAATCCTGTACTATGCACAGCTGTAGGTATGTTTAGTCATGGAATGTCTGACATTTCTACAGAACATGTCCCACTCTGGGCATTTGGAAAGGTGACAACCCTATAGGACCTGTATGTAGAGATGTCAAACTTTGCAGGGCAACACACACACATCCAGTAGAAAGGGGTGTACTTCACTGTTTCGCCTAAATAAAAGGTTACTCTTGTAGCATTATAGTTGCTTATACTGTTACCTATAACATTTAGGTGTTTCAGAGGAACATAATTGCTTTATGCTACTACTAAAGACAATATAGGTAGTCTTTGCCCTAAATCACAGGACATTTGCCTTAATTACAGTTATTATGTAGGGCACAACTGCCCACAGGGGAGTGTCCCTCGCAAAGGTGGACAGGTGGTAACCCCAAACCTATTATTCTATCAACTTTCTAAGGTAGTCGGTGGAACATGCGCTTTCTCTCACTATCAGACCACTCATATGAATGGGGAAGAATAAACACTGAATCAGGGATACTGCATAACAACCTCAGGGACACATTTAGAAGGTTGGTGCTATTAACCTGACACATTGACGGATACAGAGCACATATGTATTCATACACATTGTCTGAGGTGCATGCAGTTTATGACTCTTACATGTTGTCATTATTCATTACGTGTATTCCGCCACCTTTCCTGCTAATATCACTAGTTCTAGGATGGTTTGTTTAGTTGGGACTGTGTTAAGATTCTGATTCATAATCACGGACGTCCCTGGTAATCGGGGACAGTTCAATGATATGGTTCCTATCTATTCCCCAAATGGTTTATGGACTGTCCAGTAGATGTGCTCTTACAGTTTGGGAGGTATGGGCGTCTGCAATACCCACATCGGAATATTACTTACACCCACGGGGGGGGGGTCGTAATATGTGTCTGCCAGCCAACACCTACACGCTTAGCCCCATAATCGCATACCCATAGTTCCGCCACCTGGCACTACTCTACAGCACTCATCCTTACTGTGGACGCTGGAGGATGCAGGTGGGATATGAACACACCCCTACACACTGCCCACTTTCCCCATGTCGGTGCACATGTCATACGTTGTGTCAATCCATGTGTTATTAGGCTTGCACAACCTACTGTTCTGTGTACAGCTACATCCTGGTTGTAACTGTGTTACTCCCATTGGCTGAAGGCACCAAATTTTTGGTGTACCACAAGGGATGTCACTGTCCATGTTTAAAGTGTAGACCTTGTAGATCTCTCCCACTGGTAGTTTTCTGCTGGTGGTCTGGGAAGCAGTGTTGTATTTACCTTTATTGCGTGTCTGTATGTCTCACCGGCCTAGCTGGGGGTGGGGGTGGTAAGTAGACATTTGTTGAGTGGACCTCCCGCCAGCATATATCCGGTCTAAACATGTTACCCGTAACTGCTGTAACATAACCTAGGTATATACATGTGTATATTTAATGTAGCATATATATATATATATATATATATATATATATATATATATATATATATATATATATATATCTATCTATCTATATATATATTTATTTATTTATTTTTATTTATTAAACATTTGTTGACCGGGAATGTCCGACTAGGTTCCACAGAGCCTGTTTTCAGCGGCGGCCCGGAGAGAAATGCTCCAGATGCATGTCTTTGGAATGTGGGAGGAAACCGGAGTACCCGGAGGAAACCCACGCGAACACAGGGAGAACATGCAAACTCCACACAGAAGGCACCCCAGCCGAGAATCGAACCGGAGAACCTCTTGCTGTGAGGCGACAACGTTAACTGCTGCACCACTGTGCCACCCAAAATATATATATTTAGATTAATATATACAGACATATCTGCATATGTATTCATACATGTATATTCATATCTTGCTGTTTTTTATATATATATATATATATATATATATATATATATATATATATATATGTATATATATATGTATATGTACATCAGTGTGTCAATACATTCCCCGGTCATACGCACTTACACATGCGTAATCATGTTTATAAGCTTCACCAGCATACTAGGGCCTTATTCATTATAACACTGACACACTCCAATTCTCTTTTAATCGGTATGTAGCACGTTATACAGTGGACAGATGTTGCTATATGTACATGTATGGATTACCGATGGTAATTGGAATGCGATAGTGTGATTCGACCCGTCCCTCTTCTGTGCAGCCTATTATTCCATGTACTGTCTATGTTTGTATGGGCACATTCCTATTATTTATGTCAACAAATGGAATGCATGTGTTACAGAATTTGTACGTCAACATATATTGTTGTCTGCATATGAGTATGCATATATACCTATTATGACCTAGCTGACCTCCATGGGGCATTCCATTAGAACCAGCCCATCCAACCCTGGCATGCCTGGATCCATAATTGCATACCCATAGTTCCTCCACCCCAACAGTGTTAAATTTACACGCATAACATCCATTATCCACTTGTTCTTGCAGCCATAACATACCTTTACACATTTCCCTCTCCAGAGCTTTTGGGGCCCTACACACATTCTGTCCCACCTCGTGTATTCACAGGGTCTCCCGACATGTATATTTGCACATACGTGCCTTTCCTGGGGTTATGGAATACGGCCATTTGCGCTTTCCAATTTTTGGAGGTCCCAGCATGGGACTACATTCCATCTGTGTGTAAAGTAGACCTAGCATTTCAATGATGTTACTCGCACTGGTAATACCCTGCCTGTGGTGTGAGTAGTGGTGCTCTGCTCACTCCTGGGCAGCTTTTTATGACATACACTGAAAGCACTTTATAATACCAACACTGCTCTTGATTACCTTCACATCCCTTGTGTATGCTTTACTGTTACAACGTCCATTCTTTATATATATATATATATATATATATATATATATATATATATATTTCTCATGTATGTAGATATATATCTATACACACATATGTGTGTGTGTGTGTGTGTGTGTAGATATATATATATATATATATATATATATATATATATATATATATATATATATATATATATATATATGTGTGTGTGTATATATATTACATCTGTACATACAAACATACATTTCCTATTCTAGGAGCTGATTACACCCGTGCAGGCACACTTTCCTATGCTTACTGTGCATTACATATGTTTACTGTTGCTTATTTATGCTTATTTGTGCCTTATACATTATGGCAATACCACTTTGATTGAAAGGATCTGGTAAATAGTCCCATGCTATTATCGACCTTGAACCATGAATGCCTTTCTGTTAGGCAGATGCTCTAACCACTACACTATTGGTGTTCTGCCTCATTTATATGTATATCCATGGTGCATAGTTACCTGAACACACACCTCGTCACTTCATTTACACAACGGCATCCATTTACCTGTTGGAAAAAAAGCACTACTACACATATGCCATTCCCTATTCCCTACTGCTCTGGACTCGTGCCACATGTTGACTCACTCCAAGGATATTCAGACCTCTGCAGCCTATAGTCCTGGCACATACGTGTGTTCGATTGTTAGGGTGTTCATATGGTCTTCTGGGTTCAGGCTTGTCTGACTGGGGACCGGGACTGCCCTGTACCTAGTTGAAACTCAGACTTAGCAAGGGGAGATCGTTCATTCCACTTTTAGCGTCCTACCTGTGGTTGGGGATAGAGAGGTGTGCTCAACTATGGCCATCCTGATATACAACAGCACTAACTACTACAGAGATTTTCTATATTGTGACCACATATATATATATATATATATATATATACATATATATATATTTTTATATATATATATATATATATATATATATATGTGTGTGTGTGTGTGTGTGTGTGTGTGTGTATATATCGGTCTGTACATACACATGCATATACACCTACATGCTCATTTACATTTCCCATACCGTTGAATCACTGCCACCTACCATCGTGCATACACGCTTGCCTACTCGCTTACGTCTCGGGTTGCCACCTTTACCTATGGCCAAAGCGGGGCATTTTTAGGACACACATCAGACTTTACAGGCCGACACATACCCATGGTCAGTACAAAGGTTAGAACTTTACTTATCTGCCTTAATGAATGCTTATTCTTGTTGCGGTTTGTTTGCTTCATCTGTTTCTTGTAACTTTGAGTATTTTACATAAATAACTGTTTTATGCAACTGTTACATGAAATATGGGACATATTTCCTACAATCACAGGACATTTGCCATTGCATTATATTTGGTCTGGACACAACTGCCCAAAAAGGGACTGTCCCGCACAAGGTGCGGCAGGTGGTAACCCTACTTACATCTGCTTTAAAGAACCTAAAGCACCCTATATCCAACTGCCACTATGGGAATGTGTAAGGTATCTATTCCCAATAATGCACATGGGGAAACGTGCATCATGGTCAGGTGTTTAATCCTGAGTCGTAGGTTCTGCAGGACCGGCTGGAGGCTGAGCAGTCTTGTGGACAACTACTGCTCATACAACTTGCGCCCAGATGTATACAGGACTGGACATCATGTCGTGACACCAAGTCTAATGTTTAGAACAGATGCATATCCCATGAGGGATATCCAAAAATTGTGGGGACCGATGACCATCTTTGCTTTACAGCTGTATGGTAGCGTTATACATGCAAGGGATACATAGTTTGCAATCCTGAGAATTCCTAGGGTGAGACTGCCTACTATATATGGGTAGGGGTCACTATGTGCAGATATCGCCGCGCCTATCTATCAGCCCGAGTATGGCTGGTTTTGGTGGACGTTCAGGAACGGGGGGGGGGTGCGCTGTGCTGTGAAGGGGATGATGGGTATTCAATTATGTATCCAGGTGTGTTGGGGTTGGATGGCTCAGTTCAGGCCAGACCATTATGTGGGTATGTGGGTATGTGCCAGTAGCATTTCTGTACATGTGTATTGCACATTTTAATGTTCACATGTTTGTGGGATTGTATTGTGGATGTGTATATTTGTTCTTTGGTTATCTTCCTAATTCACCCTCCACTCCCTCGTAGACCTCCAGTTCACGTATTGTGCATCCAACCCAGTCTCCCCTTGGAGAATTATTACATTACCCGTCACCCCACACCCCCATATTCCACAAACAACATTCATCCTTTCTCTAATTGATGGCCCATGGCACAGTCAACAAAACACATTGCGTACACTACATATCTCTGCGACCAATATGGTTGTGAGGTCTACACTAACATTTCAGATCATCCACATGCTGTACTTCACACACATAGGTACTCGCAAATACTTATCTTTCATGACATGGTAGATAGACCCGGGTAATACCCATTCATCTATGGGCCGTCCTGACAAGGACGACTTGGACCGCAAATGGGCAGATATTGGGCGAATGTTCTGACCATTGGTAGGGTTGCAACCTTTTCATATGACCTGGATGGGGCATTTTCGTGGCACACATCTGAGTTTACAGGCCAACACATACCCATGGTCATTAAAAAGGATAGTACTTTAGTTTCATGCCTACATATAAGTTTTTATTGTTGTAGCAGTGTAGTTGCTTATTGTGTTTCATTTACTTGCTTATTCTGTTTCTTGTAACATATAGGTATTTTATATACAGACATACATACTGTATGGGACTATTACATAACATAGGGAACATAATTTTGTCCTACTATCGCAGGACATTTCACATTTATTATGATTTTGGTATGGACACACCTGCCTAGAGGGGGACTGTCCCTCACAATGTAGGACAGGTGGTAACCCAAACCATTGGGCTAGGCTTGGCAATTGGCAGCATGCTAACACGATGCATTTTGCTTCCACTTAGTATAACTAGCAACACTACAATGGAATACGGGCATGGGGTTTTAAATATCTTTGTTCGAGGGATGGGGACTCAATATTCAGCTATGTGCCTTTGTATTTACTTCTTATTGTGGTGTTTGCAATGATGTCTTGTATGCTTTGCATACATTTCAGTATCCATGGACACTGACAGGAGTGATTACTATTAGAGGCAGGCTGTACTAGTCAGCATTTTAGGTTGTGCGTATGCAGCTGACATGTTCACGCCTCCGTGCAGCGCTTGGACATGCCCCCTGCACTCGTACATGTTTCCTATGCACGTGGCCATTATGGCAGTGCGCCTTCATTAATATGCATGTGGTGATGCTGCAACATCTCTACACCGCACGATTGGCGCAAGGCTAACGCTGTCCTTGCGCCGAGCATCATGAATCCTGGGGAAGATCTTTTTCAAGCTTATGTATACTGGCCAAATGATGGGCTGCCTCGTATGGAACATCCCTTATGCACTGAATACTGCAACACTGATATTGAAGGACATCAAGTTTTGCATGGAGTCAAACCTCCCTGCAACCTATCATGAAGTTGGTACAGTATTCAAAATGCAACGCTGTACAACAATTACTTAAATTAAATGCACTTACAAGATATTCACGCTGTGAATGCAGTTATACGAAAGCAAAATGATGACTCCAAAATCTTCATGTCAAGTTAAAATCTTGATGTAGAATAAAACAGTCCCTCTGTATTACAAATGATCTGAAGAAGATACCGAAAGCGCTTATCAGATTTTGACTTGACATGAAGATTTTAACTTTTTCTACAATAAAAGGATTTTAATTGCCATTAAAGCTAGAAGATTTTATTTGATCTGTTAGACTGGTTAAGCTCTTATCACAGTTCATCACAGTCACATAGCAGCTACTACATCTTCAGTGTAGATACTTTGTATATCAGACCAAAAAGATTGGATACTTTGAAGCCATCATAAGACTGGATACTTTGGAGCCATCATTTTGCTTTGGTATAACTGCATTCACAGCGATGAGTATCTTGTAAGTGCATTTAATTTAAGTACTGGAAATGTATGCACGTTTTTTGCTATATATGTTGCACTTTTAAAGTTTTATATCACTTAACCACACTACCTATTCTCCAAGAGAAGTTTACTTCATTGGCCATTGTTGTACAGTGTTTCATTTTGAATACTGTTTTTACTTGTTACTGATAGCTGTATTTAGCATTAGGAGTTACGCTTTCTTTATTATCATGAAGTTGGTGGGGATTAGCCCCCACCCCCACTCTTTCCTTGCATGTACTAACTCTACAGTCTCACATCTATGATGAAAAGAAAAACACTATACAAAGTCAAAGCAGCACCCTCAGTTCTACTTTGTCACAATACAGTCAATCACTGCAGAAATATATGCTCAGTTCAGGGAACTGTGGACAGGAAATGCTTTGCATGTGATATCATTTGTCTAATGGTGGAGCTTCTCCCGAGGGAAATACCTGCATCCAAGTTCTCTGTTGCTTTGCTACAATCCATATTAAATTACTCCCAAACAAAACACTTGTGTAAACTCTCCTTTTCAGTGATAATAGTGGGTTAGCATTCGATGAAGGGATCATGTCTGAGCACTTAAACATTTTTTTTGTAATTTTCAAATATAATGTGAACATTTTAGGCATATCTGATTTTTCATTTATACTATTTATCTATCTATAAGAGCAGCATGACTTGCATGTCTGTGGTATATCCAGTTTAATGGTTCCAAGTTAACTTCAGCAGGTTTAATTTAACCATTTCCAAAATCTGTACCCCCTGCATATTACTATGTTGTAATTGTTTTTCAAAATGACACTCTCTCTTTTGCTTTTTATATTAGGAATGAAAGTACTTTATTTTTCTCATTCCCTAGGTAAAGTTACAATACCTCTACACCACCAGTGTCTCCTGCTTTGGTCTTTCATCTCTTTCTTCACATAGGTCTACCCTTCTTGTCGTTTGCCATTTATTAAAATCAAAAACTGAAGTTATCTAAAAAAAACCTAAATACAAATGTATTTGCCTTCCCTGGTCAAGATCAAATACAAATGCTGTGAGGAAAATGTAGACATAATTAATTGCTAGGCTACATGGAAATCCTTGCTTACAAGTATTCGTGATGGTCTAGCTGTTTGTATTAAAAATCTTCTCTCAAGCATGGTAACATTTCAAGTTTTAATCAATGGCAGTGCAGTAACTGTTTGCATATTACTGAGCTTTAACAGTGCTAGCATTAGTTTCAAACTGACAGCTTCTGCTGTTTCCACATTACACCAGATCAGCTAATAAGCAGTCTGTCTTATTCACCTGTCACACTATGTTCACAGTTTGTAATTGATGATGCAAATAGTTACATAAAACACAAGTCACATCCCATACTTAATATTTTTTTTCATTTCAGGCTGTGTGGTATCATAAAGGTAGAGATGTCTAAACTCACCTTCATTTGCACTGGCATATAAAAGGGAGCCTGAAATTTTTAAAATTATGAATAACATGACATTGTCAAGACAAACAGCTTTGCCAGCAGAATGGTACTGTACATACCTCTTCCTTTGAAAGTTGCACCTA
This sequence comes from Protopterus annectens, assembly GCF_019279795.1. Classification (NCBI taxonomy): domain Eukaryota; kingdom Metazoa; phylum Chordata; order Ceratodontiformes; family Protopteridae; genus Protopterus; species Protopterus annectens. The sequence goes on along the minus strand of NC_056734.1, from coordinate 642,502,778 downwards.
ATTCTGCATAAATGGACTGAAAAGGCCTGTCATAAATGGTGTTGTTGTAGTACTGCACTCCATTTTAATACACACTGCTAGGACTGACGGAAAAACATTTTCATTCCTAGTAAGTGCTTTGCCTGAACAGATATGACAGCCATCAATATTTTATGCACAAGTCTGCTTTTCTTTCCTTTTTTTTTATTAAATAGAGTGTTATGAATACATTAATGAGACCACACGACATGGAAGTTGTACCACTAATTTTGATTATGGCAGCTGTTTTCTCCATTCAGATCTGCACTGAACACTAGTTATTTCTAACTAGGAGCAAAAAAATTGTCCACAGTGAAGCTGTGAAAAGTACTTTTATTATTTCTCACCCTAATTGATATTTTATACATTGTTCCCCACAAACATAATCTACATCCCATCTTCTTCCTACACAACACTGTAGTTGTTACAGTCACATGCTCACACATCTATTGTATTGTGCTGCACTGCCTTGCCCTTATTTTATGGGTGCAGACCTTGTGGATTTTAGGAGAATGGGGGGTTAAGTAAACTATGTGTCCTTTTTAATGGCCCTGGGGACATGATGTATGACATGAAGTCAAGGCAATATTTCTTATACCCAAATCTAGTTGGTTATGAGAACTGTGTAACCGGCCTGATGCGGGAATATGCTCAGCGTTAGTAGAGGCAGAAGTAATTGCTAACAGAAATGAAGCATGAGCTGTTTAGCTGTTGGATTAACAGTCTTTTGCTCTCATTTGAGCCGCTGTAACAAATAAGTCAGCATGGGTTTATTTGTTGCTATTGACAGTGTAAGCAATTGTTCTGACTTTGTATGATATACTATTGCATATGTACCACATACAGCACTTAGTTTTTCACTGATTAAATCTCTTTGGAGATGCTAAGGGCAAACCCCATGAGAGCACAACTTTTTCCTGCAACTGATCAACTCCATGGAAATATTCCCTGAAACTGATGCAAAAGAGACCTTCACTTCAGATCTAAATACAAACCATAAATAGTTTAGTTAATTAACACATTATTTCATGTGTATAGTATTTGTTTATTTAGTGATTTATTTATTTTAGCTTTTTGGGACTTTATGATTTATAATCTATTGTTAATAAGCTAAATGTGCATAGTTCTATAAAAAGCTCACAGACTTTCCAGAACTAACTAATGTGAAAAAGGTTTACTTATTTATTAATTTTTGATTTAGAAAATAACCATATTCTAAGGTTTTTTTTATTATATAGCATCAGTGTAGAATCTCTGAATCCTTTTTTATGTCCTCATTTGCTATATCATGTCACATATTTAAAACTACATCACTATTCATATATTTTGAAAAGTGCATGTGACTTTTTTCTTTGTTATTGTCACCTACAATATACACTTCATATTAAGGTTTCTTTTGTTTTTAGATCCATGCATTAAAGCAATTCCTGCAATTATTTCCTCCTATGTGGATGTATATTTTTTGCATTGTTACCCCTGTATTGATGTAAAAGTCTTTGGATAATACTGCTGTTATAACAAATATCTACTCTCTGTTCTGCCATTTACAATTCTGTTCCTTCTTTGCAGCTGGCTATCAAAGTGTATATATGAAAAGAATGCTTTTATATTCCATTCCATTAGGGAAAGATGAAAAAAATGCATGTATTGAAATTGTCACAATAGCAAATAACAAGGAGTCAGAAAAAAACTATACTAGCTTCTGGAAAGTGATTCACCGTATAACATAAAGAAGTTCTATTAGACTGCAAGACAATGACACAAATAATACAATAGTCAGCAGATACCATACATTAGAAGATGTCAGCAGAAACCTGCATAGCAGAACAAGAGACATCAAGGACAGATGGAAGGAGCATTTCAAGATAGTTTTGAATGAAGAAACCCCCACAAAAGCTCTACCTACCATGGATATGATCAAGATGGTGGGTGCATTGGGGGAAAATTGCTCCTTAGTGTACTCAACCTAGAATGGAAAAACAGAGGCACAACCTAGATGTCTGGAGAAGAAGCATTCTAGTATTAGTGTACGAGAACAAATTTACAGCTGTGGGTGGGACAGATGTATGAAACTCCTGTCACAGTGCAAAAATGTGTTGGATAGGGTGATTACATAAAAAGAAACTTTGCAGAGTGTTAGAAAGTACGATAGTAAATGAGCTATCGAGAGATGAGTAGTTCAGGATGCAACTGTCCCAATGTTTGCAGTGAGCCAGACAGTGAAGAATAAACTGAAGTTGAAGAAAAAGTACAAGAAGACATTCCTGGACACAGAGAAAGCATGTAACAATGCACCCCCCCCCAAAAAAAGTGGATATTTGTGAAGTCCAGATCCAGGAAATATAAGTAGAATTAGTGATATGCACAAGTGTCCAATGATACAAGTACAAACAGCATTCATACTCAAAAGAATGGTTTGTAATGGTAGTGGCTGTGCATCAGCATAGGTTCATAGGTAAATATTAGGCTAGCTGTCCATGCAGACCATTTTAAGCCTAGCCATTTTCCCCTTTTGTGCTTCACATAACGTATCCCATTTGGCTATAGATTGGCCTTACACATCCAGTGCTATAGAATTATATATTACCCCTAATGAGAATAATTAGGATCATACCACTGATAATTTGAAGGAACTCATGCATGGAATAACCCATTTAGAAGCTGCACCTGCCCATCAGTAGCACAAGGGGGGATGGTAGTCCTGGGGTAAATTTTCTGTTTCCCTTCCATAGAGCTAAGTTGCATTTGAAAATGGACAGGGATGATCTTTGTTTTATGTGGATGGGGAGTCTGTTCCACAGTAGCAGTATCATCTGTGAAATATACCCTTCCCTACAAGCCATTCTGTTGATGTCACGGAAGAAGTTTAGATCCCAACACTGTGTGTTTCTGATGCCATTTGATTTGCTGATATACAGAAAATCCATCAGCAATGGTTTGGAAGATGCCTTGTATGCCAGGCACAGATCACCTCTTGGCAGTCTGTAAGATACCAAATATAGTGATAGGGCTTTGAGTGGGTCCATGAAAAACATGTTCATTAGGCTTCATATCCTTTTAGTGAGGTATCTCCATGGGCATTCCAGATGTTGCATTTGTCATGAGCAAATACATGCCAAAGGGGGCATTATATTCAATGGTTGGACTAATAAGGGATGGTAAACTGGGTGCAATGACATCCCTAGATCTAGACACAATTATTTTATTTATAAGCTGTGCAATACAGAATGACATTCTTACAACAGTCAAATTCTGGTCAGACATTAGGTCACTGTCAACATAATTTCCCAAATCTGAACATCTAGGTCAACTCTTAGGGGCATATTGTCAGTGTGGTATTTCCCTGAGGTAGATGACTTCCAAAAAATACAATAATGCAGTTTTTGGCATTTAGTTTCAGACACCAGTTATTTATTTGAGACAAACCTTCTCACAGGATGGCCAAGTCATTTGTGGATTCAGGGACTGCTCCTAGCTTGCAATCACCTGCAAACTTAAGCAACCAGAGCCCTTTGATATTGACTTTTACTTCAGAAAAGTAGATGCCAAACAAGAGAGGTCCCAGCACAGAACCCTGGGAACTTCACTGATGACTCGTTTCTTTGTAGAGGTAATGTCTTCTGTTTTGATTATCTGTGTCCTATCTCTGAGCCAGCTGGCAATCCAGCAGGTGACTTAGGGGTTTGTTCCCAGTTTATTTAGCTTTTCTACTTTTCCTGATTGAGAATTGTGTCAAAAGCTTTGGTCAAGTTGAGGTACGTGGCGTGTACATTTTGTCTTCATCCTTTGCTTTTGTATCCTTTTCAAAAAAAATCCACCAGGTTGAGTAAGTATTACCTGCTCTTGACAAATCTAATCTGAGTCAGATTTAGTGTTTGGAGTTCACTATGCCCCGATTAATTAATTCCATGATAGATCTTTCCATGACATTGCATGTGACTCTGCTCAAACTTACAGGTTTGTAATTGCCTGGGTCTGTGGAAGGTCCTCCCTTATGCAGGGGAATGACTGTAGCTGTTCTCCATTCACTTGGTATAAAATCAGTTTGGAGGTCAAAACTAAACAGTGCTGCTAGGGGTGTGGCTAAATCTTGCTTCATGCTATTTGAGATGCATCCAGGTATATTGTCAGGACACATCATGCATTATTTTTGGCTTTTGATAACACTTTTAGTACTTGGTCATGGCAGAAGGTGAGCTAGTTTTGGGTATATCTTGAGGGACAGACAGACGGGAAAGAGGAGTAAAATTAGAGCTAAATTTATTGGCCAGTAGGTTAGTGATATCTTCGGCCACAACGTAGGTAACATTATTCACAATCAGCTCATCACATTGCTGTATTGTGTATTTGAGAGTACGAATATAACTAAAACACCTTTTGATTGGCTTTGAATTGGGTAGCTATTTTAGTCTCATATCTAGCTTTGTTAGATTTTATTAAGCTCATGAGTTGCCTGTTTATTTCAGTGACAAGGGTTCTAACATTTTGGGAATTACTCTTCTTACTGTTGGTCAAAATTATTTTCCTTTTATTATAAAGTTTATTGATATTATAATTCCACCATGTGGGTTTGTTTCTGGGTTTGCCCTGCACTTATTCCTTCGGAGTACAGCTGCATATATACAGCTGTTTACGTGCTGGAATAGCCTGGTGGTGCATTTTCAGTTGAGTTAACTGGGTTTGGTGGGGATATGAAGCTTGCTAAAGTATCACTTAGGAATATGTAGCTTGTCTTCAAGAAATCCATACTGCATATAGTTCTAAACCCACTCTTGTTCATACTGGAGTTGGATTATGATGGATTACATTTATGGATAAAACCAATGTGTGCAGACTATGAACAGTAACTTCAGGAACTGGTAATGGACTGGTATGCAAAACCAAATACAAATCTGATAAGACTGAATACAGATAAGACTGTGGCCATCACAGCAAATGGAAGAGATCCGAAAAAGTTACAAACTGTCACAAAAGATAAAATAAAATAACAGGCTAATAGCTTCAGGTGTCTGGTAAGTCTGAATGAGGAAGTAAAAGCTGGAATTATAGGTGTTGCAGTCAAATAGCACAGATTGTCTGAGGCAGTGTTCAACTGAATAGCAATGAAGCTGAAATGTGTACAAAGCAGTGGTGTGATAAGTGCTTTTGTGTGGCACAAAACCCGAACAGTGAGGGCAGAACAGCTGAGGAAGCTGGAGTTGATGGAGATGAAGTACTAGGGGTGGATAGTAGGATGCATGCTATGAGACACATGAAGAGTTGAGAACAACAGAGTGAAAGCCAAAGTATGCCCAATGGGATTACAGTGGTTCAGTCACATATCCAGGACAACAGAATGTGATTTTATGAAGCTGATATGGGACAGACAGGAAGAAGAAAAGAGGAGAGGAAAGGAGGAAAGGATGTTGAGCCAGTTGAAATACTGACAGCATGACAGAGTCAGGCCTGACTTTTGAAGAAGGTCAGAGAATAGCTTTGAATCAAAGTTGATGCAAAGTTGGCAAGACACACTGACCCCATGTAAAAAGTGGCACTGGTGATGATGGATGTTTAAAACAAAAACTACAATGCAGATATTTCTGCCTAGAAATGGTGCATGCCCATATACAGCATATCTTTTTAATACATGTAATGTATATTCACTAGAAAATTACTTTGAATGATGAAAATAAAGTTCATATATGCTTATCATATTGCTGCACAGTAGAAAAACATATGTTTGCTTGATTCCTTTTGTAAGAACTTATAACAAAGGAGTATAATCTAATTATAATTGCATTATGTTGCATTTACTTGATGTCAGAAGACATAAAGCCTACCTAGCCTATTGTGTTTGTGCTTTTAACAGGCTACTTCCTTCCATTCATACCTTTACCCTAATGTCTTCTCCACTTATCCCATTCCCTTTAGAAAGCCTCTGTAGGCTCTCTCTGTACCAGTGCCAACATTAAGCCATTCTCTAGGATAACACACCCCATTAACCTAAAAATGCTTTTGGAAACACAGAAGTTACTTTGTACAGTATACTTCCTGTGCTTTGTCATCTAGAGCCATATTGTAAAGGATATAGCAGACCTTAAAAGTAAGGTAGAGCCTCAGTTAAAAAGTGTCAGCGGTGCAACAGGTAACACACTCACATTTGTTGTAGAAGACTGTGGGTTCTATTCTCAAACCAGGTAGATTGAGTACTGGCAGTGCTGCATAAGGAGGTTAATGCACTGCTGATATCCTTCACCTCAAATGAGACTTTAAACCAAGGCCCCATCTGCTTGAGTTGATGGCAGCTTAAATTTATGGTAGCTCAAGTGAATGTAAAAGACTCCATGGCACTTGTCAAAAAGAGCTGATGTCCTTTATTTAACACAACATATGAACATTATTTGCATATTCACAAATTGCACATGTTTATAGGCACATATATACATATTTCTACATTTTAACTGTTTATTTTTCTTATAATATCCACATTGTTTTTCTTCAGTAATTGACCCACTATCATTCTTCCATAACCATAATCTAATTTTTTATAAAATATCTGCCAAAATCCATTTCACGTGTAACAAAATTTCATTCAGTCTTTCATTCTAAATAACCCATATTACATAAAACAAAATTCTTATCTACCCTTAAAACATATAATTTCTTCTTGCTCTTATAATATCCGTACATAAGTATAGTACATATTGTTTATGAGATTTTGATTTTCAAAACAATTTTTCTTCACACAACTTTTTTCTAGAGTTTCACAACTTTTTTTTTTTTTTTTACATTTGAAAAAAACATGCTTTGTTGTCTCTTCCTCACCACAAAATAATCACACTCTTTCAACTTTCTTTTTATATGGCATATTCCTCTTTACTGAGAGCTTACATTACCAATCTGCACAGGAATTTCTGATACTCTTATCTTGGTACACCACTTTTTCCTTACTTCAATGGCTTTAATCACTTTTTCAGGTAAACGTTCCCATAGATTTATAAAATAATATTGTTTCAGCACATTATTATACCACATCCTTTCCCCTGTATTTAATAAACTCCATGCAGAAATAATGCAAACCCTACACAGAGTGTACTGAGGCCATGTCTGCAGCTCCCCCTTGGCAGCGTGCCTTGCATATTAATGAAGGTGCACTACTCAGTGAGAGCCATGTACACAGTTACTGAATCAGTTGTAGAGAGTGTGTTACAGTCCTCAGAGATCTGTAACACACCTTCTGCACTGTCAAAGTGCCGGACGACACTATAATAATAAATAGAACTGTCTTCTTCTCTTGTTTCAAAAGTTATATGTAGGGGGTATGCTACAGTGTCTGTAACATCGTATACCATCATTTCGTCATAAGGAAGATGTACAATGCACCAAAGTATGAAAGTACAACCTCCAGATCTGACAAATGTCGACTGCCACTGTTGTGAATCCAAATGATCAAATGCACATTGGCATTTGCTCATTTGACTTTAGCACTCCAGGTGCAGATTGCACTATAGCGGTGATCGGGAAATGAATCCTTTCCTTTACTGTAGTGCGATCTCAGAGTTTGTATATTAAAGTAGCAGGGGTGTTGGGGGCACAGGGATGCTTACCCTCCTGCATAATGATGTTTGGATTAATTCAGAAATGTCTCCTGACATTTACTGTTGTGGTGCAAGTCAAAAATGCTTGAATCTGGTTATCCAGATTACCATTTCTGATGGTGTTTTTTGGTGACATGCTGTGTTTCAGCATTTAAAGTCTCACAATAGTGCAAACATACAAATGCCTTTCTAACAAATGAATGTATACTCCGTAACACACCCCCTGCTCTGTCAAAGTGTCGTACAGCACTAAAATATTACATTAAATGCTTCCTTAGCCAGATGTAAAATATATGTGTAGGTGTGTGTTACACTGTCTGTAACACACCCTCTGTACTATCAGCGTGCCGTACAGCACTGAAATTAAATGTGCAATTGTGATTGCCATTTTTGTTTTTTTATGTTGTTGGGTTTTTTTGTGTGTGTTTGTGTGTTGCGGTGAGGAACTTAGCAATAAACGTGTGCCAGGCATCTAAAAATAGAAACTGGATGCTTTTAATTTTAAATTTAAGCATAGCTGAGCTGGTTTGCATGGTGCAGTGGTCAGCAGTGCTTAAACGTAGCTGAGAGCTATATAGAACAGTATAGCTTTAATCCCCATATTCTTGGTAGCTGAATGGTTAGAGTGGTGGCTTTGTGTGTAATTGGGGCATGGTATGAATACCACTCATTCAGCTTTTTTCATGCAATAGGGAAATGTTTTCAGTGTTTTCTTTATTATTATTTTTTTTTATGTATACATTGAAATTTGTTAACCAGGTTAGTTCAGCTTGACTAGCGGCCCATATTTAGCCAAGACCCTAGTATAAAAGCTCCAGTTACACACAAGTGTCCAATACATTAAAGTCATACTACCAGATAATTTAGTGAAATACATATGTTTATAGGATATAAAATAAAATAGATGCACATAATAATTTACCATTAATGAACAAATACTTTCAGTACATTTTTTTAATGTAGTTTAGCACTGCTAAGCAAAGCTAACCAATTCTCAAACAGGACCTGTTTTAGCAGTACTTAGTAATTCACAGCTCTGCTTACCTTGTTTGGGCAGAGCTTAGCACTCCCAGTTTTAAGCAGTCCTCAGCTCACCTAAGCGGGTTTGTGCACCGCTAAGCATTACTAAGCATTTGCCACTTTAAGCACTGCTCAACTAAGCTTAGAGGGTTTGCGCACTGCTAAGCTTTGCTTAGCATTTTTAAAAATGGTCCAACAGTGGTGAAGGGTGGGAAAATAGCCTTATTTAAGCTGCACAGGCAGGAATACAGCCAGAGCCTGTTGGAGTTTTATTACTGCAGGAGCTATGGCTGGAGTTGGAGAGGGAGTGCGCTTTCAGCTGCAATGCTAGGGCATGTTGGTGTCCGGGGTCATGCTTGGGCTCCTTGTCAAAGACCATGATGACAAACTGGTGCAGGGCCAGTACCAGGTCTCTGAATACAAGTCTGAGGCCTGGGACCATCTGGCACATGACCTCACCAATGCTACTGGAATCCCCCACACTGATGAGCAGGTGCATCATCATTATAATGACCTGAAGTAGAGGAAGAGGGTGCTCTTGGCCCAATGTATCCAAGATGTTTGAGACCGGAATGCCCCAGAAGTTTGTAAGCATAGGAACCATTGATTTACCAAATTCTACCATGAATATCTGATAGACAGGTACACATAATAGTGTGTTTTCCTTCCCACTGCTGCAGAGGTGATGGCTTGCAACTTGGAGGCCATGCAGGGCATCTAGCAAGGATGCACCAAGAGTGTGGTGAGTACAGATACAGCTTGCAATATATAGTAATATAAATAAGAAAGGGTACAGTAGCAACTGCCATTAGGTACTGTATATTCTGTTTTGACACTACTGCAATAACATTCATAATATGTGCTGTAGGAATGACATGTGTATCTGAGGATGAAGTGAGACACTGAGCCACACCAAATAAATATAATAATAAAATAATATAAGGTGTAAATACAATTGTGATTCAGAGACAATAGTATATTGTGCCTTATGTGACCAGTGCAATTGTTTTTACATTGGAAAAACAGATAGAAAGTTAAAAAGACGTGTCTATGAGCACTTATATGATATAAAAGTGAAGAAGGAGACAAATGCATTATACAAGCATATTTCGGTGAATGAAGGGCATTCCTTTTGTTTCTTTATAATAGACAACATTGTAACAGATATTAAGGGTGGTGCTTGGTCTGCCTTATTGAAAAGAAGGGAATTTTACTGGCAGTTGTTATTAGATTCTATTAACTGGCCAGGTTTAAATGAAAAAGTATCCATCAGTTCCCTATTGAATTTAAAGGCTTTAAGAACATAAAAGTACATAATTTAATATACTACTACATACCAAAAATTATAGGAATTTTATGTTTTAAGAATGTACGTTTGTGTATTTAGATGTACTTTTATGTATATTTATTATAGAATAGAATGTATTCATGAAAAATCTGTTTTTATAGCTTTAAGGGGGTGTGGATAGAAAAACTTAGGATACTTGTGAAAATGTTTAAAAGCCTGCTGCAATGTTATTTTGATTGTCTGATGAAGTTATGTTGACATGGGATGAAAGTGCTTATACTTATATTGTCCTTTGTGTTTGGTTTGAAAAAACTTGGAGTGTACTTGGATCATATTTAGATCGTGAATTTTTCATTTGGTGTGGCTCAGTGTCTTACTTCATCCTCAGCTGCATTTTTTTCAATGACGTGTATACCGTATTAATACTAATGATCTGGTAATAAAGTACACTGGGATTCTAAATGTGAAGGGAATAAATGACATTAATTTATGCTGTACTGGAAATACAGTACAACTGCAGTCAGAATTGTGAAGGAAATTAAGTTAGTATTGCATAGGTTCTGTAATAACACCACACATTCAATGCATGCATTATTTAAATTGGAGAACTGTGTCATGTCACTCTCAATAAAGCTTTGTTCTGCCAATTGTTGTGTGTATTCTGGTCTGTTGTTGAAGAAAATCAATTTTACAGGTGCTGCAATGCAAATATGTGTATAACTTCATGAAGTGACTGAAGTCTGGCTGCTAAAGAACTGATATGCTAAAGTGTAGATGTGGAGCTATACTATAAGATAGTATGGAGACTGATATATGTTCTGCCCTAACATGTGAACCTTAAATAGTAATGTGTATGGTATTATAGTGTGTTTCCCCTCAGGACTGTCTTGTGTTAACGTTTTCATTTCAGCTATACGCATTCCTGAATGTTGGTACACTGATGCAGGCAATTATGACACAGTAGTAGCTGTAGACTGCAAATATACCATCTGCAAATGTATATGGGTCAGGTAGGCATCCCAGTGCCCTGATATGGTCTGTACTGATCACACATATTCCCATCTACTAGGGTTAATTCTGTTTCACATATTTCACCTACTGTCTCTGTCATGCGATAATCTCATGCATGTATGTTCAATTGTCACTTACTGCATGCTCCTATAACACTCTACCGATATTATCAGGTCAGACTTTGTCAGCACGTGAGCTGTAGGCACATATCAGTCAACTAGCATACAGCAATGGCCCAGTAGCTCAGTGTGATAAGTAATACATATGTTGTTATTTTTTCCACACACAGACTAGGGTTTGAATATAGGGACTGGTTGTATGATTTATTTATAGCAGCAAAACAAGTAGTACTGACTATTTATAGACACAGTTACGTACTGCTAACAAAGATTTTTCACACAAGACTTACAGGTAAAGAAATGTCTGTAGTAGCTGTATGAAGAGTATCCTAATGTCTGTGTCCAGATGTCATAGTGTGTAAACAGCATTTGCTCAGCCAGGTGATAAGGCTCCATTAAATAAAACATCATGAAGTACACTACTATTGCAACTGAATAAGACAACTAAAATGTTCTACTGTTGGTATGGCTGTATGCATGGTGCATTGGTGAATGTGTGTTGATAGCTAACCTCATGTCTATGAATGACAGCAGGGTAGATATAAACAGCCTGCACTGTGCAAGATACATGTTTCTCAAGTGTCACGCTGTCACAGTTAGTGATCACTGCTGCCAATAACCTTGGACACAGATATAAATCCAGTTGAAGTATGCCAGTAGCACACTCACACACCATCAGTGCAGGGTACAGCTTGTTAGTCATATATGTTGACCTGACATGTAATAGTCCCCTGTAGTTATGTACTTATAGTTCTTATATCTTGGCAATACTATCCCATATGGACAACTTGAGAGGTATGTATGTGCTACAGAAGCTATATGGCACATGTAGATGTAAAGTAAGAGCAGACCTGTAGATTACTGAGCAGCACTGTTGTGAAAATATAGCCTATACAGTTGGTAATGGAATGTTTTTCTCTCCCCCCACCCCTTATCTGTCACAAATATTTATGCTTATAGTACAAGTATGGTTTCATTTCCACATATGTTGTTCTCAAAAATTAATGTTGAGCCTTGTGTTGTATTACTGGTTATATATTAAAGTGGTTGCATACTAACATACCTTGTTGAAATTCCACTCTTGTTGGCCTTTTCCTGTAACTGTTACTGGCATGCTGTTACAATACTGACTGTTAATCCAATTATGCCTGTGTTCTGTATGCTATGCAATTTTATTACTCTGGGGTTATTGGAACAGTCATGCATGCCGTTACAACTAATGTTTAAATGTTTTGTTCATGACTAACCTATACACCTTGACAAACCTCAACAACATAGCACGACTGGGAAGGACGGTTCAGGAGGATCCGCCTCTCCCATCTCATCTGGCCATGGCACCAGGTCCCAGCACATCTGGGACCCAACCTGGAGCTGCTCCTTTTGCTGGTGCTGCACCACTCTCAGGTAGAACTGCCTCAGGGGACAGGGCCCATCCCCCATGGTGTGGGCAGAGAGAGGTGGTTGTCACCCAGACTCACCACCATAACAGGTACAAGCAAACAAAATCTGAGGGTAATGCTACTTAATGATAGAAGTCTAAACTTCAAAATGCACTCACTCAAGGCACTCCTTAAATGGAGAACATCAACATCTGTGCAGTGACAGAGACCTGGTTCAAGGCTCCAGAGGGCACCCCTGAGATACCAGGCTATAATTCATACTACACCTTTCGGCCACCTAGTCTGGACCAAAGCACTAAATGCGGAGGCATGTCCATATTCGTTAAGGATATCCACACCTCCAGGCTAGTTGCTCAGCATAATGCATCTGAGATTATCCAAGTGAAACTAACTCTGGACAAGACCGCAATCCAAATTGTAGCTTGCTACAGATCCCCCACCATGCCCCAGGATTCCCACTCCTCTTTTCTTGATACTCTGGAAAATATTAGGGTACAACCTAACACCCTAATAATGGGTGATTTCAACTACCCCACCATTAGCTGGGAAAACTACTCATGAACCAACTCTTGTGCTCAACATTTTCTGGAATTCATAAATTCCAACACCTTGGATCAACTTATCCACACCTCCACCAGGGGCAGCAATATCCTAGACCTGGTCATTGCAAGCATGGGCAACTGGTGTTCCACACCAGCGGTCAATTCCTCATTGGTCAGATCCGTCCACAAACAAATCACCCTAGACATCCACATCCCACCCCCCATTAGGAAAACCACCATAAAAAATTTCTCCAAAGCCAACTTCATGCTTCTTAAGACAGAAGTGGCAAACTTCACGACACCCATGCTGACAGACAATAGAGATACGACTGCTGAATCCTATACAATTGCACTTTATAAGCACTTACACGAGTGCATGGATTGTGCAATCCCTAACAGAACCAAGATGCTATCATCCAAAAAAAGGAAGCCAATCTGGTGGTCCCCTGCCATAAACAAACTCTACAACAGAAGAAAGAAACTGTTGCAAAAAAGAGTGAAATCCCATGATTGGAGGAACTCCGTGGTCAGCCTCAGTAAGAAGCTGAGATTCCTCATAAAATCCTCCAAAGCTAGTTATGAAAACGAAATTGCCACTGATTCTAAAGACAACCACAAAGCATTCCATAGCTATGTCAAGAATTTCAATGGCAACACTCAGATCTTCTCTGAGTTACAGCACAATGGCACTAAATATACAGAACCAATTGCTATTGCCAACATCCTGGCAGATAGGTTCAGTGCTAATTTTACCTCTCTCTCATCCACTAAAGGGCCCATCTCTATAACAGAAGAATGCAAAGTTCCTGTAATCACGACTGCACAGTTAAAAACACACTCTCCAAAGCCAAGAACACAGCATCCATGGGACCTGACAACATCCCAGACTGTGTTCTACATGAACTACAGAATGAACTGGCAACCATCTAAGTACCATGTTCAGTCATAGCCTCACCTCAGGCTTTGTGCCCAATGAATAGTGAACAGCAATGGTTATTCCACTCCACAAAGGGGGAGCCAACACGGACCCCAGGAACTACCATCCCATTAGCCTGACAAGCCTCGTCTGCAAGGCTATGGAATGTATCATCATGGAACTTATAAACAATGACATTGGTAATCTCCAAACTTTGGACCCTACCCAGTTCTGGTTTGTAAAAGACAGATCATGTCTCCTAAACCTGATAGGCTTCTTTGAAATGGTCAACAAAGCTGTAGATGAGTGTAAGATGGTTTACACAGCCTATCTAGATGTTGACAAGGCTTTCAACACCATCCCCCACTCTGGAATTATAGATAAACTCACTAAACTTGGTATAAATCCCTATGTCACAAGATGGGCTGCCAACTGTCTCACTGACAGAACCCACACTGTGGAAGTAGCAGACTCTAAATCCAACTTCAGACCAGTGACAAGTGGAGTACCACAGGGTTCAGTCCTAGGTCCTCTCCTGTTTGGTATCTACTTCTCTGAAGTACAGGCGAACACAGAAGATCTTTGGCTAACAAAGTTCGCAGATGACTGCAAACTAGGAGCCATAATTAAAACTCCTAATGATGTAGACATCCTACAAAAGGGCCTCACTGAGACAGATGCCTGGTGTCAAAGCCATGGCCTCAAGCTTATTGCCAAAAAGTGCATTGTCATCCCTTTTGGTAAAAACTCTGTACCCATGAACTACCGGCGGTAGTCTACTTAACACCAAAAGTGTGATAAGAGAACTTGAGACACAGGTGGATAGTAGTCTCTCCATTGATAATCACATTGCCACAGTAGTCAGGAAATCATTCTATGTGGAACACCTCATCACAAAATGTTTCTCATCCAGGAAAAAATAGGTTATTGTTCCCCTCTACTCATCACTCATTAGACCCATTATAGAGTACAACACCCCTTTTGGTATGTACCTCACAAGACATCTACAACAACTGGAAAGGCCACAGAAATACCTCACAAAGAGGATTACTGGCTTCAAACAGATGCCCTACGCAGACTGTCTCAAAAAACTCCAGCTTTACTCTATCACATATTGCCTACTCAGAAGTGATCTCTGCCTAACATACAAACTGTCAAACCCAGAGCTGTTGGAAATGCTCCACTTAAAAAAATCCTCTGAGCTACATGCTCTAGGGACCTAAATGTTGTCACCACAAAAAACAGAACATGCTGGAGAGATAGATTCTTTTCTCAGAGACTTCCCATACTCTGGAACAAATTACCTATCTATATCAAACAAAGCTCCTCATTAGCACTCTTCAAGAAAAATCTTGATGATTGAATGGGAGATAGGAAATTCACCCCGGGGATCACTTTTGTGGCTCTGCTTGACAAGGGCACAGGAAAATAATTTTCTTGGGTGGCAAAAGCCAGGGTACCGTTTTGCTAGGCTTATATAGGCCCTAGGGCCAATAGCCTAGTACCTACCCATGAACCTATAAACCTAAGATTTAGCTTTCAGGTTTGATGCACAGGGTCATTCAGCATGACTTGGATGATAGACTGCGCCAGATCGAGTGCAGATTTGTGCACGTTGAGGGGCAGGCTGGCCCTAGTGCCTAGCCCCAGCACAGCCACCATCAGGGTCATGAAGGGGCAGTGGTGACTGCCTATGGGTGGGAATCTCAGTCCCATTGTTGCCATCTGTTGGCTCTTGGTCCTCCGATTCCCAACCACCATCCCAGTTCAAGGCGTTTACCCCCCTCACGTGTCACCATCCCTGTCTACTGTCTTGTCTCTCTGCAAAAGCAACCTCACCTACCCAACCCACCTCCCCAAACATACCTACAACCTTTTTCCAACATCCCACTCTCACCTTTAAAAAAAAAAAAAATGGGTATATGTTCCAAAAAACAAATTTGCCCCATACATAGCTCTCCATTTCGCAACCACATACACTGCCATGAATCAATCATCCATTCAATTAATCTACAAAGTGATGTCACACACACTCTTCCCTGTGGGGTGTGAGGCTCCAAATTTCAAATTGTCAACATCATGCACAGCTGTTGCTGCCCAAGAAATGGAGAGATATAGCAATTTACTACCCCTGTCCTGCACATCCCTAGCTGCCTTTCATATTGTTTTTCCTTCTGCTTGCCCCCATTTCACTACTTTCCTATCACCCCTTTTCTCTTTCTTTTTTTTGGAAATAGCTTGGGTTTAAGTGGGACTAAGCTTCAACTAGCATCTTAGTGTGACACGCAATCCCATGTAAAACTGCTTTAATCACCTTATCTGATTCTGACACTGTTCTGCACATCAATAGAACAACTAGCCCTGCCAAGTCTCACACCCAAGACCCTCTGAACTACATTGCAGAGCAATACACCACTAGGCCAACTCAGTTCTGGCAAATTGCTTGTGTGATTATAAATATATCAAGCAGTACAGTGATGTAACATTAGGAAAAAAATACCACCCCTGCCAAGTATTGGACCCAGGACCCTCTGAACTACAGCTCAGTGGAATTCACCACTAGACCACCTCAGATCTTGAGCATTACTGGTGTTTTTGTAAATATATCATGCAATATAGTGATGTAACAGGGAAAAATGCAACCCTGCCAAATATTGGATCCACGACCCTCTGAAATACAGTTCAGTGCAATACACCACTAGGACAACTCAGGTCAGGAGAATTACTTGTGTTTTTACAAAGACATCCTAATTACCATTGTCACTACTTTTACATAAAATATGATAAATGACAGCATACCTGGGCCTGTGAGTACACAGCCAAAGACATTTTGCTAGACTGATGGGAGGGCTACAGTATCAGGTAGAGCTGACAACTGCACAGACTGTTGCAGAATATTGACAGTTGTGTCACCTACTTATGGCATGGTTGTCATAAAACCTATTCTGTGTGCTCACTTATTAGCAAATCAGTGCAGATTGATTTTACAAAAGCATGACAGACAGGACAGTGTCACACGTCATACCCATCCAAACACACATGTTCATGCCAATCCTGTGTAACACACTGTATGCATTCTTGCAAATACACCTCCCATAATAATGACTCTGTATTTCTATCTGTTACATTCCTAGCATGTCTGACATTTGGACACCCACAGTTCAGGCCTACAGTCCAGTCTGTTGCACAACTACATGCTTGTTAATTCAACCTAGAAATAACTGAGCCCTGCAATGTCCAGCAGAACTGGTTGCTGCTACACAGTCACTGCCACCTACAGTAGTATATCAAAGACCTGGAGGGTGGGACATGTCACAAATATGAATATGTGTCCAAAATGTCCCCCACCACTCTTTGGATGGTACTACTACTTAACATATATACCAGAGTCACATGCCTCATCTCGACTGTTATGGGTACCCTCACCTTGGCCATGCTGTGACACAAGAGCTGACACTGCTCCTTCACTGATATATACAGCTTGCTGTCCCCCAATTTCTTTAAAATCCCTAGTATGACTCCTAGCCATAATGCAGCAGCAGCCGCCTGTTATACATGCAGCCTTATGTTCAGATACCTGCTATAGTCCTACCATACCTCCCAAACACCTAGAATAAGGAATCCATACAACAACCATACATAAAGGTTTGGGGGATGTTCAGGTGACACGGACATGTGTCACAATCTCCCCATAGAAAGATACACAGCTGATAGACCAACATCAGCTGCAGCAGCATGCACATTCAGATAAAAATGATGTATGACACTCACATCTGCCTGTATCCTTCCTGACCCCAACATACATTGTTAAACAGTAACCTGCCACAGAATCATAAAGTTTGTTACAATGGCCAAACATAGCATGCAAAACTGTGAACATACCACATCAATCCAAACAGTGAATAGTAGTTCAGCCTACCCTCTGTAGCTCCCATACGTCAATGATGCCCTGCTCTCAGGGCAAAAAAAGTGCCAAGGCCTACATGAAGGCCTTAATTATAGCACTGTGTTCCCATGCCATTGGCTAATGGCAATGCAACCCAGCTGTTCTACATGCTATTAGTAAGTATGAGTCAGATTGGTGCACAGACAATCACCTGTTCATGAGCATTACCTACAAAAGGCAAGCTGCTGCCTATGGTACAGAGGTTTGTGATTTAAACTTATTAACTCCAGTACAACTCTTCTGAGTTTGTACCTTTAACTCCCAGTGGGTGTGGCTTGAGCCTTTGAAAAATGAAGTTATCACCTTACAATTCTAACAAATACTGACAAAAGTCAAATACCAATACAATTGTGTTTGCCATCATGTATGCTTCAAGATAAAATATTCTAATACATTGTATGTATCATGATTTTGGAATATTAATTCAAATATGAACAAGCAATATTTGATGCCGAGAGGTGCAGTAGGAGGTAAATGCTGAATGGCCTGGTGGCGTACTTGGCTGTAATGAGTTGAGGCAGACTGCGATTTCTAAGGAAAAATACCACTGGAATTCTGCTCACAAAGGAGTACAGCACTATACCAGGTATGTCATACAGTTAACCATGTAAGGGAATGCAGATGGGGGGAATGCCATCATGGGAAATAGGAATGTCAACAGTAGGTCTCAACAACATATCTTGGAATGGGTTTACTATCAAAATGTTAAAATTTGGTTAAACAAACTCAGAAAGCCGAACATTAGGTAGGCGGCTTTCCATGTTACCGAATGCTAGGAGATCGAGATTACATATCAGTGAATGCAAGTGTGCATTCGATGATAGTAACTTGATGTTGTGAGTAGAGCCATGGTACAGTGCAGAAAGGGAAATGTATCCCTTTCCTCACTGTAGTGCAATCTCGGACTTAGAATATTTAATATGCAGGGGGCGGGGGCGGGCAAATCCACCCCACAGGGGGGAGTATGGGGGCTTTCCCCCCTGCTAAAACATGATTAACAGAGCAGGTGTTTCATTTACATTTGCACCTACACTGCCATCATGGCTGATTTTTGACATTAATATCAAATCTGTTAAATTCAAACAAACAGATTTGACATTATAAGCTAATTAGTATGCCGGAAGTGTGACATCATTTTCATTGTATTGAATGTTCAGTGTTCTGAATGTCAATATTTTGATAGCAAACCCTTGGAATGACATGTTGCTGTTAGTCTGCTGTCTGGCACCTACAGTCTTGCCTTTTGGCTCTGTCTGCAGTGACATAGATTGCAGATCTGGCCCCTGAGACCCCACAGCAACCATCACCCTATATAGAAATGCTACTGGATTGTCTGTTGTACAATACTGAAAGCAACTACTGTTGGATACAGTTGGCATATCATATCATGTAGTGTCATGAGACGCTCTCGATCTGTGAATCTCATTCAGCGTTAGTTCAATGATTATCCAGGTGTCCCTGACTGTTCCTGGTGTACTCTGGCTAGGTCACTGTGTACTCCACACCTGTATCTCATAGCCTGACAGCCACGGTTAGCATACCTGGTGACCCCCTGCAGCAGGACAGCAGGTTATTGGCAGTAGAAGTGAGGGACAGAAGCTCCACCTCAGCAACAGTATGTACATATTGAGCATACAATGTAAGGGAATGAACACAGGATGAGGTTTTAGTTAAGAGATCAGTCCCCATTGTATCAAATTCACAACCAAAAACTGAGAAATTTAATTGCAGAAAATATTTCATTGCAGAAAATCTAAGAGAACATTGGTGCCCTTTAACACTAGGTACACAAGTGATATTAATCTTGGACACAACACTATAAAGAAGAATTGGCATCTCTTGACTCTAGATCCTCAGACTACTAGGATTGTAGGAAACATGCCTAGTTTTGTTTATAGAACTAGTAGCAACTTGAAGGATCTGCTATGTGGTACCAAACAATGTGTTAACATTACACGCAGTAGGGTAGGCACTTTCCCTTGTAGAAGGTGCAGAGCATGTGATGTTATAACCAAGGTGCAGGATTTTATTCATCCACAAAAGGATTTTATTTTCAGACCCAAGTTTTATGCGGACTACTTATTTAGTGTATTTGGCCATGTGCAACCACTGTTCTTGTTTTTATATAGGCAAGACAATACAACGGTTTAGGGATATAATCAATAGGCATGTATGAAATAAAAACAAAAAAATAATACTGATGCATTAGCCAAATATAATATTGATTCACCCGGACAAAAATTCAGTTTTAGAGTTTTACAATGTGCTCTGCATAGTATGAGAGGTGGAGACAGTAATAATTATTTAGAGCAGTTGGAGCTAAGCTGGATACTAAGATTACAGGCACATAGGTGTCCAGGCTTAAATATTAATGTTAGTATTAAGCCTGTGTTAAGTGGGCATAGACTTAAGACTAGTTGAGGTCATGATTTAGATGCACATCCCTCATTAAGATAAGCAGTTCTGATTGGGTTATGTAATGGATAAATGTGTTTGATTATGTATTTTATTGAGTTTTGATGAAGCATATTATTATGCGAAAATGCTCATCCATTTATGTCCTGCATTAAACAGATTTTTATTGCTTTGGTTGCCTTGTTGGTTCTTATTTTATTTCTGATAGTGTGGACTTCCAACATAGGCATTTGGGGATTGTTTGTTGCGTTTCTGAATTATCGGTTTGCCAATATGACAGCTTCTTTGTGTCACATTACCATAGGATATGCTATTTCTCATAACATTAAGGTGCTTGTGATGTGAAATGACTGCTTTGTGCAAGTAGTAGACAACTGTAGAAAATGTTTGCTGTCCTACACTGTATGGACCCTTGTATTGTTTGTGTCATTGTCACAGATCACACCTGGCTAAACATGGACTGAAACCTACAGAATGGGCAGGTGGTGGCCATAACTTTCACCTATGCAGATTGCTGAAGAATGTCCTGATGTTTGCCACATATTTTTGCTCTGTTTGTCATAACATTGTGGTTTGCTAGCAAAGTACTGTGAAATCATTAAAGACTGATGTTACACAATAATGGCAGATGTTTTCCTGTCAAACTTCATACCCTTCAGAAAATGCATGCAAATGCACAAACTGTTATGCTATCTACATTGTATGTTTGTAAGAGCAATATCTGAAGACTGACCCTAATATTTGGGCTTTGTACCAATTTTCTGTATGGCTTTATCCAGATGTCTTTCTCTAAGGGGTCGAGGTATGTTTGTGGCCCTAACATAGTCACACTGCTGAAAGGTGATATACATGTATACACACACACACACACACACACACACACACATTCATGAACAGCCATTGTTGGTAATAGAACCCCTACCTCCCTAGTTTTACATATGCTACTACTAGATATAGAACACATGAACCACAGAGCTTATACAGTTTTGCAGTGTCTGCCACTACTATTCAGGTGGATGAAATTTGCAGGTGATGTAAGGATTGCCACTGGCGGGAACCTTGTCTCTCTCTCACACACACACACACACACACACACACACACACACACACACACACACACACACACACAAACACACACACACACACACACACTGCTGAAGGGGGAAATGCATTCCAACACACATACACAGAGAGTTGCCAGTTTTGAAATTAGAACTTCTATCTATCTTGTTTTGTACACAATAGCCTGCCATACATATTGCATGCACCACAGTGCTATTGTGTTTGAAAATGTGTAACTCTGCATCTAAGGTGGATGACATCTGTAGACTCTGATTAGGTTGGTGATGGTGTACTTAACAGGGTGGCACAGCCACATAAAATGGTATAATCATTGCACACACCCAGGCAATACAGACATGCTGCTACAAGGGATATGCATACACAGACACATACACTCACACAGTTAGCAGTAGTGAGATTAGAACCCCTACCTATCTAGTTGTATGCACTACAGTGCTATGTCCTTATTGCATGTGCTACAGAGATTACATGCCTGGTGCATACCTCTCAACTGATTAGAAAAATAAATGTGGACAAAGCCTTCCATAATAGGGGGTTACAGTCAAAAATAGGGGCACGTTTTACATATTGCTCTTACAAACGTAGATAACTCATAAAACAAATATCCGGACACAGGAAGGTGTGCCACACAATACGCTGGAGATAAAACAGGCTCAAAAAGAATAATCCAAGCTCAATGTTTATTAAAACCTCAATAAAAAAGTAAATAGATGCATTTTTGTCCAAGTGTCCCTCAGACATCATCGGATCAAACAATTACAGGACAGTTGCTACTGGTTTAAATACACCTAGATAACTGATACAGTGACAGGTTTCACATTAGTATTACTGTTGTGGAGGGTATGAAGTCTGAAACTTAAATGTCTGTCATTATTTTCTGACTTCAACTCTCAACGATTTGCCAGTGATTTGCCAGAAAACCACAATTTTATGAGGCACAGACCAAATATATAAGGCAAACATCTGAACATTCTGCAAAGCTCTATACAGTTGAGAGATATGGCCTGCAGAAGGTCAAACAGTGCATCTAAGGTGGCTCAACATGCCCTATAAAGTAATGCAATGGGGGGAGTCAGCAGAGTGGAACAGGTCTCAAAATGGTATAACCAGCTCACACAGGGCATATGCTTCACATGCACATAGTTGGTAGTATTGAGATTAGAACCTCTAGCTATTGAGTTGCATGTACTATAGTGCTACATGCTTATTGCATGCACCACGGAGCTTATGGTGTATCTAAGGTGGATGACATCAACAGGCTCTGTAAAGTAATGCAATGGAGGGAGTCAGCAGGGTGGAACAGGCCTCAAAATTGTATAATCAACACATACAGGACAGCCACAAGACATATGCTTCATGCAGAAATACAGTTGGCAGTACTGAGATTTGAAATCCTACCTATCCAGTTGTATGTACTATAGTGCTACTTATTTATTGCGTTCACCATGGAGCTTATATGCCTGGACAGTGTCCAATGGTGTATCTAAGGTGGATGACATCAACAAGCCCTATAAAGTAGGGTAATGGGGGGTTAACAGGGTGGAACAGGCTCCAAAATGCATTGGCATTGCACACACATAGGCATGAGATACACAAAGCCTCCTGGCTGTGTTTTATCCTTCTTAACTGAGTCATATCTTGGATGGATACAGACTGTATTGGACTGAGCAGACTTTTGCATAATATGTGAGGTACATTTTGCACAGCACCGTGATGTCCTGGTATGTCTGTGGCAGATCAGTATAGATTAATATGAGGAACCGCTGAAAGACATTTGCCTATTGCATACACTGCAGGAAACCCATGCCCACTGCACAAAATGTTTTAGTCTGCACTTTCTACATTTGTCTGGCCAGAGGTTCCTCCTTCTCCTCATATGTGGCCCTTTGTCCTGCTCTGTGTTTTCCACAGTTGCTGCTCTTATGTAGTTGTAGTTATGGTGTGACAGCAGTAGAAGTCTTAACATCACACATAGGGTTACGGACTGCACACCTCTGACTGTACCTGTTTAGCAGTTTGGCCAGCATTGTGCCCCATACATCTGCTCTGGTCCTCAGACAGTTTGTGTTGAACTATTGCTATAAGGCTACATGTTGGCCATACCTTTCACACTCTTACAGCCAGACATCTTGACAGGGCCATGTATTACATTCAAACATAAGCCCAAACATGGTGACAGCATCTTAATATTAGCCTTCCAAAATTAGACAATTAATAGACTGGTTTTATATTACCTTGAATGTTTTTATAGGTATAAAGTCTGCATCTCAACCATGTGCCATTGATGTTTTCACAACAACCTGTATTGTTTTGCAAATAGTTTGCCAGACAAATGCAATGTTATGGCAAACAGAACAGATATACGTATGGACATTCTGAGAAACTCTGACATTCATGGGGTATTGATGGTGCCCCCTGACTTGTTGCCAATACTGACACAGTTACATGGCAGCCTTTGTATCCTGGCACTAGACTGACTTGTCACAACCTGCTGTTCTACTAGGAACTATCAAGGTTACTCAGAGCTGTGTGCTGTCCATATCTGTGGCCACTTATCCCTCCATTGTCCAGCTTTCCTGCAGTAACAAATATTGACTTCTAGATAACATGAAGAACTCCTACCATGGGTGTAGCTGATATGCCAAATAGTAGGCACAGCCAGTCTCTAACCATGTACCCTGCCATCCATAGTAATGCTCATTGCCAAGTGAGCCACAGCAGCCACCAGTTAATGTAATGTACTTCTTGACACCATTAACCGCAAACACACACACACACACAAACACACACATATATATATATATATATATATATTATATATTATAATATATATATATATATATATATATATATATATATATATGTATGTATAGAGAGAGAGAGCACATTGACTCTTGCATATTATGGAAATGGAACGATTGGGACAGCCCTGGGAATATGTGGTCTTCTGTTATTACCTTAAAAAACATAACTGTTACTGCGGTTCTATGTGAAGACTGGTGTGTATGGGGTAGGGGACTATACCTCTCAACTGTATAGATTTTCACAGAAAGTCCAGATGTTTACCTCACATTTTGGGTCAATTTTTCATAACATTGTGGTTGTCTGGCAAATTACTGGCAAATCATTAAAGAATGAAGTTGGAAAGTAATGACAGGCATTTGAATTTCAGACTTCTTACCCTTCAGAGAATTCATGCTACTGCACAATCTGGTAATCTATCAACTTTCTATATTTGTAAGAGCAATATTTAGCAATTGTCCCAGTTTGTGGGCTTTTGCCCCACATTTCTTTATGGCTTTGTACAGATTTCCTGCTCTAAGAGGTTGAGAGGTATGTATGGGACTACAACATTGACATCCATGCATCTGTACTATGACCCCACTGTTTGTAAGTTTCCCAGCGTAGTGCAGTGGGTTTTGTTAGCTTGGAGCCTACTGCATATTCTGGAGCAGCCAGTATTTGGCAGAGAGTTCCTGTTGTCCCACATAGCTGTCCATTGTCTGCTGCTATCCTGGTAGCCCATTCCATTCCCTTGCATGCATGCAGTCTACTATCCCATTCATTTGTTGTTAAGAAGAGTGACTTACCTTGTGCCTGTATCAGTGAAGAGGACAGTGCTTCAGAACTGACTCTGTCGGATGCACACAGTTCCCCTCTGTTGGCTCTGGGTCTGAAATGAGGGTGGCAGAGCTTGATGAGTTCCTGTAGAATGTCCCTGTCCACCCTGTAGCGCTCTATTATCAACATCTCATGTAGCCTCTGAAATGTTACCCTGGGCCTGAACACTCTTCTCCTCCTCAGTCTGGGCCTATTGTTAGCACTATCATCATCACTGACTTCAGCCTGTAGTGCATACAGATGAAGCAAAGCAGCAGCCCCTATCATTTTGTCAGTTAAAATTCCCAAGTGTGTACTCCAATGATGCAGAGTATGTCGGGAAAAATCAGAATGAAGGGTGTATGCATACTTTATACTGGTGTACTGTAGATGCAGTCTGTGTGATTGGCTGACTGTGATACATTACACCTGCCAGCTATATTAATGAGGAGTTTGAATGGACCAGTGTCTGTTGAAAGGGGCTCATCAGTCATTTATACTTGACTGGCTTTCCATGGCTATTTCTTTTTTTTTTTTTTTCATTTTCTTCCACTGCAAAGTCCACCAGCACTCCATGCAAACCCGTGGAGCTAGTGTAAACATTGTTTAGCAATTTAGACCTTCCCCTGTACAAGGGCATGCTTAGCTTTTCTTTAATTATCTAAAACATGCACAGCAGGGTTAAATATAGCTTAGCAGCTTCGGACACACCACCTGCTTAGCTGTGCTTAGCTGAGCGCAAACAGGTGCCATTAACTCCAATCCACTGACATATGCCATGACACCCCCCCTTTTCATGGTACCTATCTGTTCTGTCTAGACAAACACAGTTCTAGCCCTACCACAGTTAGTACCTACAGACACTGTGATCATTTCTGTGATTCAGTAACACTGGCTCATTTACATACACCTAATTCTGTATACCCTGGATATAGCACTACTCCAGGGCCTATCTCCTTAGCTACCACTATAAACTGCCATTGTATGACTCTGCATGCTGGCCACTATAATGCAATAACTTTGCATACCTTTATATTTCATATTTTATCCATTTTATTTATTTTATTTTATTTATTTATTTTTTTTGCAAAATATCATGTTTGCATGCAGCTTGGCATGTGTATTTAAAAAACAAAAGATTAATTTTTCATATATTGCATTACTTTTTCATCTCAATGGCCATAGAGCTGGCCATTTGCATGGCTACTGTCACATATACAACCTTTTATTTGGGCTGTTACAACCCCTTTTTAAAGTCTGTAGTATGGTATATGGTTTGTAACCGTGTACATTTTTCCTGCAGATTCAGCACTTACACAGGTGCCTTTCTGCTTGCTGGATCAGGAAATCACCTCATTCCTTGTTCAGGCTGCAGTGCTATTCCTACATGGAGAATCACTCTGTGTAGGGTTTATTGAATTACCCCCTTTATTGATATCCAATTTTTATTTTCCATATCAGTTTTTTTTCTTGACAATTTAATTTTCATTTTCTTAGTTTACGTATTTTGATATACTGACATACACACCCTCCTAATTCTATTAGCTATTCCATACTGCTCTATAACATCCTACAAAGCATCCTTGTCCTACATATCAAATGTCTTGCTAATATCACCTACCATAAGTTCCACATCCTCTGTTATTTATAATATTGTCTACAGGTTCTCTCACAACCAGTAATAATTATTGACATCCCTTTTCTTTTACACCATATACAATTTCTTCCATAATGTTCCTCATCCTTCATTCCATTCTCTTATGTATTATTGTCATAACATTTTATAATCTGTGTTATTCAGTGTAATGGGTCTCCTTTGTTTTATTTGCTTCTTATCTTTCTTCCATATAATTTTTAATAACCCATTATGTAACTCTTCATAAACAAACCCTTGCTTCAACCATTCATTCAGTACATTTGCAAAATACTAATTTTACCAATCCATTAATTTCTTGTTAGACAATTGCCAAACTGTGCATCAGCACCCTGACTGGAGAATGAATGTTCTCCAGCAGGGTATTAACTCATTAACCCCGAGTACCTTCTCATGGCACCTGTGTGCTTAAACCTGAGCATGCCATGAGAAGATACAAATTTCAAGCCGTTACCCACGAGTGCTTCCACAAGTGAGAGGAAGTGTACTGCAGGTTTGTAGTTCACCTTAATGTAAAACACACTGAAATCATAACTGAATATGTAATTTACCTTATCTAGTTGCGATTCAGTGTGTTTTTACATTAAGGTCACATAGAAGTTTTTGTCAGAAAATACGTTTTAAAAGTTCTTGGTAAGCAAGTGGTGGCAACCAATCGGATTCTTGCATTCCGAGCCACCACTTGCATAACATCTCCACCCCCAGCCTAAACTTCCTTGTTTTCCCCTTATAAAAAGAGGGTCCAGCAGCAGGTATTTCCTTTCTTTCTGTGAAGAACTGGTGATTTTACCTGCTACTGGATCCTCAATTTAATTTTTGCTAGTCAAGGATTTTATGGACAGTCATATAGGCACTACCGGGAGTTCACATTCATCCACTGTACTGTAGAGTTCCCAGTCAGCTCAGCGCTCAGGTACTGTACTTGTTTTTCAGAATTCTGTACTAATTTTTGCTTGTAGAAGTAATGCTCAATGAAAAATGAGTCTGCCACTTCACAGCAGCATATCAAGCTGCTGTGAAGCTTGGACCGCTAAAAATCTAATGGCCACCATCATTACTTTTACACTCACTAAGAAGTATTTTTGCTGTTTAGCAAGTGTAAAAAAAAAAACAGAAAGAAGTGTATGTGTGTGCTTATTTTTCTGTCTGCATATGTGAGTGAATGTTTTGGGAATATCCCCTTGACTTTTTAAAACACACCCCCCTAATTTTTTTTTTTAAATTAAAAAAGCCTATTTCCCTTTTTAAATTTTTTTTTTGGCTTTCTTTTTTTTTTTAAAAAACCCTTTTCCTTTTAAACAAACCCCCAAATTCCTTTTGTCCCTAAACAAATTAAATTCAAATGTTTTTTTTTTTTTTTTTTTTTTTTTTTTGTTTTTTTTTTTTTTTTTTTTTTTTTTTTTTTTTTTTTTTTTTTTTTTTTTTTTTTTTTTTTTTTTTTTTTTTTTTTTTTTTTTACATCCAGAGTTTTTTTTTTTTTTTTTTTTTTTTTGGTAATTTAAAAACCTCCCATTAAGGGGGGTTAAAACCTCTTTTATTTTAATATTTTTAACGGGTTTCTTTAAAACCAGGAAAATTAAATTAAACCCCCTTTTTTTAACCCTTTATAAACCCAAAGCCTCTTTTTTTTTTTGTTTTTGTTTTTTTTTGTGTTTTGTGTTGGGTTTTTGTTTTTTTGTTTTTTTTTTTTTTTTTTTTGTTTTTTTGTTAAAAATTTTTAAAGAATTTTTGAAAACAATTTTTATTAATTTTCTTGTTAAAACCCAAACTGTGAGAGAGAATGGGCAGTTTGTAAAATTGTTGTGTTTTACATACTTATGTCTTTTTAAGTGCTACGTTATTTTCTACATATTGCTGATGTAAAATGCTTCCTCCAATAACATTAACATATATTAGAGAAAGTATTAAACATTAGGAGGAGGAACTATTTTACATCAAAAATATACAAAAAAAATAATATAGTACTTAAAAAAATAAGTTAGTAAAACACAGCAATTTTAAAGACCCCATTCTCTAAACTCAATAATGCCCTTCAGGGTGTGTGTTAATGTGTAATTAATGCCCTTCCAAGTGTGCAGAGGCTTGCCGTCTTCAGTGGCGGGCCTCATAACACTCTTGGTTGGGTGTTAATCACACGTTAACACACATCCTGTTGGGCATTATTGCTTATTTATGTTCCATACTCCATACAATCTAGGCCTGATACTAAATCAGCATTTGCTTTCCTTAACACTTAACCCAATTCACTAATAGTAATTCCTTTTTCAAATTCTTTTAACCTGCTCTATATTTTTTTCTTTCCACTCTCTCTTATTTTTCTTCTTTTTACTCTTATACATATTTTCACATGCTGCATTACAATGCTCAGAATTTGCTCGTGTTCTTTTTTCCTCTCATTTTACATTTTTCATTTCCCTCTTTATAGTAATGGGCCACATTCCAAAAGCATTTCTTTTAGTGTAATTCTGTTCTGATTTTGAAAGACTTGCTCTCAGCTTAAGTGACTTATTGCAGTGTAAGATGTATCTATAAACAGGCTTTCAAATGGAGCCAGATTCCAAAACACCTGCTCTCAGCCTTCTCCCACTCTAAGTTGCCACTTACACTGAGAGCAAGTGTTTTGGAATTGGGCCCAATATCTCTGCCTAAACAGTAATACCTTAATTTATTCTTGATTTCTTGTATATATTTCTCTTCTGATATCATAATACTCTCTTGTACTGTTCTCTAACACATTTCTATACATTTCCATACTTCACTTGCTTTCTTTTCATCTCTTATATCATCATGCTTATGAAAAATTCAGTCCAACATTCATACCTGTTTTTCTGGAAGTCCTTCATGTTTATATGATCCATTCATAGCTACTAACACTTCCCACTCTCCAATTTCATCCCATTATTTCTCATTTATTCTTTTTATTTCCTTTCCTATTTTAAAATACTTCCCTTTTTCCATCAGTTTCATCAATATTGTTAAATGTTCTGAAAAACCCATGACAACTGTTATCACCATCTGCTAACCCCAAGCCTTACAAAAATACAAAATAATCAATTTCAGATCCAAGTACCCCTCTTGTTTTTTTATATATTTCCCCTTAAATCACAACTAAAATCCTCTGCAGTTATAATTTCATGTTAACAACAACGTAGTCTAACATTTGATGAAACCAATTTTCCCTTTCCTTGTTAGTTATATATGTATATAATACTATAATTCTATAAACATGTTCTCTCAGTTTCACATCAACTATAGTTAACCTTTCCATCATTACATCTAGTTTGTTTGTGTCTTTTGGCTTTTCCTGGTTAGGGGTCGTCACAGCGGAACTCCGGTCCACTAATGATTGGCAGTTGATTTTTACAAACCGGCTTGCCAAGCCTGACGCACAACCTTCAATGAAGGTACGCCCATTCACGCATGTCTCCACGCAGAAAACGCTCTAGCTGAGACTCACACTGGACGGCGTCTTACTGTGAGGCAACAAGGCTACCACAGCACCACCACCACGGGTCTATTTTTCATATTTTTTTTTTACCCAACACAGCCACTGTAGAACAATGTTATATTATATTTCCACTCCATAATTCTTCTGTTTGCAGTCTCTCTTCATTTGTCAGGAATCTTATATCCTCTAACAGAATAACATTCACATCATATTTAGCACACCATTTCAGTATCCCCATCTTTCTTACAGTATTAATAATATTGTTCACATTCACTGAAAGTACTAAACAATATTGCTTATCCTTCTTTTTAAGTTTAGAGGAAATTATTTTAAATTTGTGCTTTCTTATGTTTATTCTTTTTCAAATTTAATATTTTTTCTGAGTTTATGGACAAATAATTATTGATCATTAGAATCTGATTTTTCACTGGCTAAAACTTTAGACAATTACTAGTATCAATCCATTCTCCTGACATCTCTTCCTGTACGCACTCTCTCTCTTTCTCTCTTTCTCTCTCTCTCCTCATGTTTTCCCTCTATATGTTTCTTCTTCTATAATTTCTTCTTCACCTAGTTCATCCTTTCCCTCTCTCCCCAGCCTCTTGTTGTCCTTCCTCATGTATGTTTTCTTCTCTTCCCCTTCTAATTCAATATCTACTGTTTTCTCTTGGCAATCCATCCAAAAGTGTCCTTTTTCTTTATGCATTCTGCATTCAGGCACACACTTTTTTGCTATATGTCCTTTCTTTCCACACTGGTTATATTGTACCTTGTCACAATCACTAATTAAATGAGAAAAGTCCCCCACAAAAGAAACATGATTTAAGCTCGCCAGCATATCTTAATGTCCCTCTATGACCTGCCACAAAAATAACACTTGGCATGTGTTTCATCATGTTTTTTCCACATTTCAAAACAGCTTCCAGTCTCGACTCTCCATTCCATAAGTTTCACTCATCTCTGACTTTTACAATTTTATCAGCAGTTTCACAAAGACCTTGATTGCATGGGCCAGATTCAGGAAGGCTTACACGGAGTTCAAGAGTAGTGTAAGCCTACGTGTAAGCCTCCTGATTCAGGAACAGCCCAAATCTTCGTGTAAGAGACAGCTAACACATCTCTTACACGGACTGGGCGTGGAAATGCTCAATACCTCATTTGCAGCTCCAAGATATGCAAATGAGGTATTTGAGCGATCCACGAAGCAGAAACCAGTCCGTGTAACGGACGTGTTAGCTGCAGAAATGTACTCAGCTGACAACTGAGTACATTTCTGCAAAATTAAAAACGGAGCTATGTCAGCTCCAAATAAAGGGTGCATATGTTTAATTAAGCATGCCAATGGCCAAATATGTGGCCATTGGCAGGAAAAGTGTTGCAAAAATAAGTTATATAACTTTTTTTTTTCCACGGGATTTATGTGTTTAACTGCAGCGCACACCCGCGCAAATGGGGTGCGCTACCTAAAACCGAAAACCGAAGCTTATAAACCCACAATTGTGGGATTTATGTATTACATGAAATGTCAATGGAGGGACTTGCAGACCAAAAACAATATGGCCTCCGTTTAGTGGTTGTCAAGGGGAAGCTCCGTGTAAGACATGTAACTAGTCATTACTAGGCAATCCTATGTAAATGAGGGTTACAATACTGAATCACACTGCCACATAGGAAATGAGCACTTTCTGAGTAGTGTAAGACTTAGAGAAGGGGGAGGAACAGAGTAAGAGGTAGGTGACATCACGGGGGGGACGGATAGAAAGAAATGTACCAGATTGGAGGGCAATGTAAGGTAACAGATGACAGAAAGACATCAGGGAGGGAGGTGTGTCTCAACAGAACACTAGGAAAGTCAAGAAATTGAGGGTATACGCTATCCCTACACTCAAAGTTTCTTGATATATGTGCATCTTGGCGTGCGCGTGTAAGGCAGGTTCAACATGTGGGAGCGTGTTGCAAACTGTTTACAATGGTTTGCGTGGGCGTGCACGTGTGTAAGGCAGTGTGCGCGCGTTTTAGCATGAATCAGCCTAGCTAACACCGTGTAAGGATGTGTGCGCGCGTGTAACACCGTGTAGGGATGTGTACGCGTGTTTAAGTGACTGTGAGCGTGTTTAAGCTGGTGTGCACATTGCTCCCCTTCAGGAAACAGAGAGGAAACAGGAAACAACCAAAATACAGGGAAACTGCCAGGGAATACTGCTGGAGTTAATTGGTGGAAACAATTGGAAGCAGGAAATTATGCAGACAGACTAGAAGCCCAACCCAGCACTTAAAACACTGCAAAGAGCAGTGCAGGCTGTTTCTCACAACAGATACTGCAAGAAAGTAAGCTATCAGAATTGAAAACTGAAAAAAGCTGAACTCAGAGCAGAAATGCTAGGGGCTGCCATAGCTGTTATAATCAGACATAGGCGAATTGCTGAGGGTGGTGATAATGCAGATGCTGACAGACAACCCAGAGTGAGGAGAAGGAGAAGAGTATACAGGCCCAGGGTCACCTACCATGGGTTACATGAGCTGGAGATAGTAGAGCGCTATAGAGTGGACAGAGACCTCCTGCAGCATATTGTTGAGCTGTGCAGGCCACGCCTCACACACAGAACCAACAGAGGGGAACCCATCCCAGTGGAAACCAAGGTATGTGTTGGCCTAAGAATACTAGCAACAGGTACCTTCCAGAGACCAACTGGCGATATGATGGGGATATCACAGGCATCAGCCTCCAGGGTACTGCACCAGTTCCTGGATGCCATGTCACCACATGTCAGTGATCATATATATGTCCCTAATGACCGTGAGGTTGTGGCCAGCAATAT
This sequence comes from Protopterus annectens, assembly GCF_019279795.1. NCBI lineage: Eukaryota > Metazoa > Chordata > Ceratodontiformes > Protopteridae > Protopterus > Protopterus annectens. The sequence goes on along the minus strand of NC_056734.1, from coordinate 642,469,922 downwards.
GCGTCTCTTCCAGCAAATAGCGGGATACCCTGAGGTGCTGGGTGCAATAGACTGCACGCACATACGCATCAAAGCACCAGCCGGTGAGCGGGGTAGAGTCTACATTAACCGCAAGGGATACCCCTCCATCAACTGCCAGGTCGTGTGTGATGCCCAGGGCATAATAATGAATGTGTGTGCTGGCTGTCCTGGGAGCTACCACGATTCCCACATCTGGCATCTGACGCAGCTATACCAATCATTTGCCAATGGCGACTTCCCACACGGACACCTAGTAGGGGATGCAGGTTATGCACTTGAGCCGTGGCTGATGACACCCATCAGAAATGCACACACACCTGAACAGGAACGCCATAATGAGGCACACGCACAAACATGTAATATCATAGAGCATGTGTTTGGGCTGCTCAAGTCACGGTTCCGGTGTCTGGACACATCTGGTGGAGCTTTGCAGTACACACCAACTACATGTACCCAAATGATCATGATATGTGCTATGCTACATAATATGATGCTCCGGAAACAGCTGCAGCAGGACCAGCACAGGGCTGGGCCAAACATCCCCACCATTGCCAAGGCCACCACAGGCAGGGTGACTCAGAGGAGGAACAACCTGACCTTGTCCCAGTAGGCAGAAGGAGGCGTGCCCAGTATGCCCTGGCCTTGGCAAAGAGGCAACGCATAGCACATACGCTTGGTCAGTAGGAACACTGGGACTGATACCCGCTCTGACTCACTCATACAGTAACAGGGATGCCTAACATGACACAACCTGCTTCCAAACGTACAGGGAGTGTAGTATGTGTATCCGACAGAGGTGGCCCTGCAGCACCACCTGAGGCATGAATGCCATGTGTTAAGTAATGTAATATCATGTACAATATGCACACCTGAGGACCCCAACTAACATCCATATCCACGCATATGACCCTGCGGAAACAGCTGCACGTCATACAGTGATGTACATGTGCAAAAACATGGAACAAGATACAAAATGAGGGTGACTAGCAATAAATAGCATGGATAACCACACACCCATGTTTGTACCACAACAAGAAGCAACATGGAATAGCCATGGTCAAAAACCAATGGCTAAAACCGACTACTACTATATAGCCTGCTGCAGACCACTGTCCTAATAGCAGGAACTGCCCCAGGCCTATGTCCATAGGTTCATAGGTTCATACTAGGCTATCTGCCCTAGGGCATTAATAAGCCTAGCCCAGAGTTTTGTGGCTTCTGCCACCCCTGCAAGTTGATGGATAATATGCCCATTATTTTGCTGTGCCTCTGTCAAGCAGTGATACTGAGGTTATCCCTGAGGTATACCTGCAATCTCCCATCCATTGGTCAAGATCTCACTTGAACAAAGCCAGTGAGGTGCCCAGCCTCACATGCACCAGGATGTTGTTCCACAGCATATGGACTCTCTGGGTGATGAATCTGTCCCTCCAGCACATCCTATTAATATCTGTGTTGAGGTTTAGGTCTCCTGCCCTTGTAGTTCTGATGGATGTAGAGGTCTTGAGGTGAAGCATGTTCATTAATTCTGGGTTGGACATAGCCTTGTATGTCAGGCACAGGTCACCTCTGAGCAGTCAGTTAGCGACTGAATACAGCTGGAATTCCTTCAGTCGGGCAGCATAAGAAATATGTTTGAGACCCTTTCACCTCCTGTCGAGGAATTTGTGGGCCCATCCAATCTGAATGGGGCATTGTATGCAATCATTGGTGTGATGAGTGATGAGTACAGGGAACGATGACCTCCCTTGATCTAGATGTGAATCATTGCATGATGAGGTGGCCAATGTAGAAGGCCTTCCAAACTACCCTGGCAATGTGAGTGTCAAAGAAAAGGTCACTGTCAACCTGGGTGCCCAGGTCCCTGATAACCTACGTTGTGCTTAGAGGATTGCCACCTAGATGGGAAGTAGTGGTAACCTTGTTCTTCCTGAAGGGTATGGCTATGCATTGTTTAGTGTTTAATGTAAGGCCATGGCCGTGGCACCAGTTATCTGTGTCTATGAGACCCTTCTGAAGGATGTCTGTGTCAGATGGGTTTCCAACTATGCTTCCCAGTTTGCAGTCATCTTCAAACTTTGTCAGCCATAATCCTCCTGTGTTTGCTCGTACTTCTGAAAAGTAGATACTGAACAAATGTGGGCCCAGGAATGAGCCCTGTGGGACACCACTTGTGACAGCTCTGGAGTGTGAACTGGCACCAGCAACTTTGACCCTGTGTGTTCCGTCACTTAGGCAGTTTGCAACCCATGCTGTGATGTATGGGTTCACAATTAAGCTGGTGATGTTTTCAATGATACCTGAGTGGGGTATTGTGTCGAAAGCCTTTGCCAGGTCAAGGTAGGCTGTGTGGACTGCCTTGCCCACGTCAATGGCCTGGGTGAGTGTTTTGAAAAAGTCAACCAAGTTTAAAAGGCATGATCTGCCCTTGACAAAGCCAAACTGGATTGGATCCAATGTCTGCAAGTCCCCTATGTCTTCATTTAGAATTCCCATTATGATCCTCTCCATAGCTTAGCAGAACAGGCTTGTCAAGCTGATGGGATGGTAGTTTCTGGGGTTGGTGGAGGCACCTCCTTTGTGAAGTGGGTCCACCATTGCTGTATGCCACTCCTTGGGAACATATCCTGAGGTGAGGCTAAGATTAAACAGCTGCCCTAACTGCGGGTGTAATTACTCATTGAGTTCATGGAGCACACAACTGGGGATACCATCTGGTCCCATGGATAAAGTGTTTTCTGCCTTGGATTGAGCAGTTCCCACCCCAGCAGTGGAGATGTTTGGGGCTACAATCCTCTGGTGTACATACCCCCAGTTGGGGGAGGGGAGAAATCTGCACTGAACCTGTCAGCCAGTATGTTGCCAATGTCTGTAGGTGCAGTGATATCAACATCATTCTGAACTAAGTCTGAGCATATCTGGGAGTTTCCTCCCAGGTTTCAAACATAGGTAAAAAGGCCTCATGATTGTCCCTGGAGTCCTGAGTGGGTTTACTCTCAAAACATGCCTCGGATGATTGTATGGGGAACCCAGTGTTTTACTCACAATGAGCAGGGTGTCTTCCCCCCTACGGATTACGCTCTATCTTGTAGTAGCTCCTTCCTTGTGTTGTACAGCTTGTTTATGGCTAGGGTTCACCAGACTGGATGCTTGCCTGTGGTACAAAGAGTCATTATTATTTGGGATTGCCTGAACCATGCAGTCCTGGAGGTGCTGGTAGAAGGTATTTCTAAGTGATACAGTGGCTTGGGTAATGGTGTCCGCTGGCCTGGGGGCCTTGAAAGAGACCACACCAGTCCTCAGAAATGTGAAGTCGGCATTTGAGAAGGTCTTCACCGTTTCTTTTCCCATCTGGGGTGTGGGTGGGATGTGGACTCCCACTGAGAGTAGTCCATGATCTGATCTCACCAATGATGGGTATACGTCTGGTGTTGAACAGTGTGACCCCATGTTCGTGATGATGTGTTCTAGTATGTTGCCTCCACTTGAGGGGATTGGGACCAGTTGTTCCATGGCATTTCAGTGTATGAACTCTTGGAACCTTTGTGTTAGAGTGTTGTGGCATGATTAGTGATCCCAGTCTATATGTGGATAGTTGGAATCACCCAGTAGGATGGTGTTTGGAGATACATTTATCCCCTTCAGTGTTTGCAGGATAGCTGTGTGAGGTACCTGAGTTTGAGCGGGTGGCATGTAACATGCTACAAACTGCAGAGCAGTCTTGCCTACGGTCACTGGCACCTGGATGGTCTCCGATGCATCGTGTGTTGCCACCAACCATGAGGTGAGGGTGTCCTTGATGAATATGGACACCCACCATCCTTCTTGGTGTTGTCGGGATGCTGGTGCCGGAATGCATGAAATGAGGTAACACCCGATAGTGCCGGGGTGCTGTCAGAAGCTGTGAACCAGGTTTCAGGCACAGCACAGACATCAATGTGCTACATACTGAGAAGGGCATAGAGTGTGTGCAGCTTGAGGTTGAGACCTTGGGCATTGAGCAGCATTAGCCTTAGTGTCTTTCCTTTACTGTGTTCTAGGGTGGTAGGTGTAGAATCTGAATCTTGCATAAAAAAGGCACAATGGGGTGGCAAGAGCATCATCTGAAATCCGGAAGCCCAGGGGTGACAGGTGCAAGCCGTCCCTTGCAAATCACCGTGGCCTGTCCAGCAAGTCATCCCAGGCAGACAGACATTGGACCCCTTAGAATGACACCATAGTCTAAGCAAAATACTACAGCTGATCATCTTGTCTCTGTTTATGTGGCATCATACTTGGTGAAGGTAGGATACTGCCAAGGTCAGGGTCATACCTGCCTGGCCTACATAATCAGAGGGATCCTCTATGTCTCTTTCCATGTAGTCCAGGGAGGTACATCTCAGGTCATTCACACCAGCATGGATTATGACTGGGTCAGACCTGTACTTGCAGTTTAGTGACCTGAGTGCTTGCATTATGTGGTGGATTCCAGTGCCCAATAGGCAGCTTACTGTGACCTCCTCTGTACCTGATCTGGTGAGTGGGACATCAGTGTGTCTGACTATGGAGTCACCTATGACAAGTGTGTCTGGCATTGTGTTTGGCCTTAAGGGCTGTGACTGTTTGGTACACCGACTCTGTGGTCAATGTGTTGCATGTGCTGTGCCCTGTGGAGGCAGTTGTGTGAGTGTCTGCTGTGGTGGCCACCACCATTCTGGTAGACTTCTGATCAGAGCCTCCGAGAGTGTCTCTGTGTGCCTATGTGTATGATCTTAGGTTGTGACAGTGCCATGTGAGACTGGATTAAAGATGTGTGTGTGGTTACCTTCACCCTCTCTCTGGTCTTGCTAGTCCTATGTTGGAAGAGCTCAGCCTCCACTTTGGCTATATAGTTGCATCTCTCACATGTATGTGTGTTTTATGGCAGAAGGAGAGGGTTGTCAGTGTACATGAGGCAACTGTAACAGTGCCTCAATATTCCCAGGTTCACCAGCTGAGCAGGAGAGGACACTAGCAACTGATGCCTAGACATGCTAGAAGGAATAGACAAAACAATGTTGGAATACAGGGAGATATCAAGCCCCCCATGCCACATCATACTGTTTGATTGACAATAGCTACACATACACCGGTGTTTCATAGTGTCATAGTGTACTACTAGGCTATCTGCCCTAGTGCATGTATAAGCCTAGCCATAGTGATGTGGCTATTGCCACCCCTTATAGTGGTAATAAGTGTACAGAATAGATTCTGAATATTGTGCCTCTGACTTAGTAGTGACACATTATGACCCCCTTACGTAATTGAATAACATGACTGTGTCTCTGTCTAGTCTGTGCCTCCATCTCATATGCAGTTGTCCAGATGTCTCCTGAAGAGAGTCAGTGAGGGACTCTGTCAAACATGAACTGGGATACTCTGCTAGAGTGTGAGATGCCTCTGAGTTATGACTCTGTCCCTCCAGCATGTCCTATACATGTATGTGCTGAGGTTCAAATACTCAGCTCTCATGGCTCTGGTGGATTTGGATTGCTTGCAGTGGAGCATGTCCACCAAATCCTGATTGGACATGGTCTTGTATGTCAGGCATAGGTCACCTGTAAGTATGCGGTATGACACTGAACAAAGCTGGACTTCCTCTATTCTGGAAGCATATGACATGTGTTGAAGAACCCTGATCTTCATGGTAGGTACTTTTCGGGTGCAAAGGTGCAAAAGGCAGGATCTGCCCTGTACAAAGCTGAACTAGGTGGGAACAAGGGTCTGTAGGTCAGTAATGTGTCTGTGTAAGAGCTCCATGACTCCTCCCATATCTTTGCAGACAAGGCTGGTTAAGCCTGTGTGGTGGTAGTTGCCATGGTCTGTGGAGGCATCTCCCTTGTGTAGTGGGACCACTGTTGCCGTATGCCAGTGTTCAGGTACATATCCTGTAGCAAGACTAAGGTTAAATAGCAGTTGTATATATGGGTCCAGCCCTTCTGGAGTTCACATAGCATGCAACTGGAGATACCAGCAGGTCCCATGGATGCTGTGTACTTGTCTTTGCTGAGTGTGGCTCTCACATGGACATCCAAGATGACAGTGAGGTTACATACAGCAGTGATAACTATCTTGTTTTGGGGGTGAGGGGGGGGTAAATCGCACTGAAGCTGTCCGCCAGAATGTTGCCAATATCTGTCAGGTCACTGGAATATATGTTGTTGTGTACCAACTCTGAGCATATCCGAGGGTTCACAACCAGGTGTCTGACATAACTGAAGAAAGCAGTGTGGTTACCTTCATTGTCTTTGGTGATTTATGTCCCCAAGTTGACCTTGCATGCCTTTATGAGATAATGTAGCTTTCTACTAGTGCTGATCACAGCTGTCTTCCCTTTTGGAGATGTAGCTCTGTCTTGCATTAGTAACCCTCATCTGTCATACAGTTTGTTTATGGCTGGGGTCCACCAGACAGGACACTTTCCCTTTGTGGAGAGGGTCCTGTTTTCAGTTGTGATTGTATGGTCCATGCTGTCTGACATCTAGCTAAGGGGAGGTCATTCTGGTTCTGCAGTTATCTTTCATCAGCATTAGAAATGACCACAACAGCCCCTGTGGGGTGTACCTCATGCACACACATCCAGCGCCTGTAAAGTCCACAACAGTACCTCACCAGGAGTATGACAGAGCTGGAACACATGTAATGTGTAGTCTGATTAAACAGAGTGCAGCTCCACACACTGCCATGCTGTCCACCCAGATGCAAGCTGTGCCTGATGTAGAAAGCCATGTCCAAGCTGGAATCAATGCACATGCTGCACCTTGTACAATCTGAATGGCAGGGAGCTATGCACATGAGGGACCTGAACCCCAGCACTGACATATATAGGACAGGCTGTACTGCATTATCCAAAACACAGAAGCCACCCCCACACATGAGTAAACTACCAGTACAGGTTGTCCATAGAGACACTGGTTGAGTACCCTCAACAGGAATCCTAATGAGTGGATGGGAGATGGGAGGTTTACCCTGGGTATCAATGTTATGTCACAGGTAGACAGAGGCACAGTATACTAAACAAGACATATGACATGTCAAACTACGCTTACAATGTGTTGATGGACAAACACATTCTCCGACTAGCATTAGGTCAAGATACCTCTTGAACACAGCCAGCAAGGTGCTCTGCCTCAAATGGACCAGGATTGTATTCCACAGCATAGGAGTCTCCGGTGATAACTCCATCCCTCCAACATGTCCAACATACATCCCTGCTAAGGTGTAAGTCACCTGCACTAGTGGTTCAGGTGGATCTTCTGAGTCTGAGGTGGAGCATGTCCATTAATCTCTGTTTGGACATGGCCTCGCATGTCAGGCACATGTCACCTCTAAGCAGACGGTATGTGAGTGAATAGAGTGTGAGTGTCTTCAATCTGGCAGCATATGACAGCTGTTGGGGTTCCTTGATCCTTTAGGTGGGGACAGTCAGGGTGTCTCCAATTGCTGCAGATGTTGGGTGAGATACAGCCAGAATAGGGCATTCGACTCGATCACCGGTCTGATAAGTGAATAGTACAGGGGAACAATGACCCACTAGATCTGGATGTGAATCCCATCCTGATCAGGTGGGCAATGTAGAAGGTCTTCCTAGCCACTTTAGCAATGTGAGTCTCAGAAGAATGGCGACTGTCAACCTGGGTCCCCAGGTCCATGATAACCTCCTCTGTGCTTAGAGGATTGCCACCTATATGGTAGCTTGGGGTCACCTTGCTTTTCCTGAAGGGTATGTCTACACATGTTGTGCACTTTGACTTCAGGCCATGGCCCTGGCACCAGCTATCAGTTACTGTGAGTCCCTTCTGAAGGATATCTGTGTGTGATGCACTGTCCACTATGGTGCCCAGTGTGCAGTCATCTGCTAACATTGTCATCCAAAGTCCTCCCATGTTGGCCTGTACTTCTGGGAAGTACATGACAAACAATGGGGCCAAGGACTGAGCCCTGTGTGACACCACCTGTGACCAGCCTGGAGTCTAACATAGTGCCAGCAACTCTAACCCTGTGGGTCCCATCCTTAAGCCAGTTTGCAACCCATCTTGTGACATATGGGTTTACATTTCAGTTGTTAGGGTTTTCCACAATACCTGAGTGGGGTATTGTGTTGAAAGTGTTTGCAAGGCCAAGGTAGGCTGTATGGACTGCCTTTCCCCAACAATGGCCTAAGTGACCAATTTGAAGATGTCAACCCAGTACAAAAGGCATGATCTGCCCCTGACCAAGCCAAAATGGGATGGGTACAATGTCTGCATGTCCCCTATATCTTTGTTTATGAGCTCAATTATGATCCTCTCCATAGATTTGCAGACTACACTTGTTAAGCTTATGGGGCAGCAATTAACAGGGTCTGTAGAGGCACTGCCTTTGTGCAGATGTGCACAACTGGACCCTAACCAGGCTGTTGTGCACACTATGGAAATGTAAAGCAGTGATAGGACTAAAGCCCAGGATACTGACCACCACAGTGAAAGTACTGAAACACTACACTAGACAGTGCTACAGTGTTAGGTCAGTATGAACGGATGTTGACAATTGTGTGCAAAGTATCCCATGCAAAACCTGCTGGCACAGTATACTCCCTGTTTTGTTCACACAAAAAGCATTCGGACAGTAACTACACAACATGGCACAGAACACACAACCATAAACTGGAGGTATTTGTTGAAGGTCACACTCATCCACAAATGTGATGGGCTGCAGAGTTCAACATATGTAAAGCCCACACTGGGCATGCTCACACACTTAGATAAATGAGACATCTTTCACACAACATGCCACGGGAAGGCTGAACTGGGCATGCTCACACACTTGGTCCAAATGTTACCCCTAGCAAATGTGAAAACACACCAGAGGATGCTCATCCCCCTTTCTAGACACTGGTCATGTAAGCACCCTATAAGTATATTGGAGAAAAGTATTCTCTCAGTAATCCGAATAGCGCGCCGTGCTAATGCCTCTGTCTGTAGTGTCATAACATAGCTAGGTAGGGGTTTGAATCCAGCAGGTGGCAAGTGTGTGTGAAGGGGAGTAAGTGTGTATGAAAGAAACATCCCTTTTGGCAACTGGGAAAACACACCAGAGGATGATCATTCCACTTTCTAGACTCTGATGATGTCAGCACCCTATAAGTATATTGGAGAAAAGGATTCTCTCAATAATCCGAATAGCGTGCCGTGCTAATGCGTCCGTCTGTAGTGTCATAACATAGTTAGGTAGGGGTTTGAATCCAGCAGGTGGCAAGTGTGTGTGAAGGGGTGTAAGTGTGTATGAAAGAAACATCCCTTTTGGCAACTGGGAAAACACACCAGAGGATGATCATTCCACTTTCTAGACTCTGATGATGTCAGCACCCTATAAGTATATTGGAGAAAAGGATTCTCTCAGTAATCCGAATAGCGCGCCGTGCTAATGCGTCTGTCTGTAGTGTCATAACATAGTTAGGTAGGGGTTTGAATCCAGCAGGTGGCAAGTGTGTATGAAGGGGGGTAAGTGTGTATGAAAGAAACATCCCTTTTGGCAACTGGGAAAACACACCAGAGGATGATCATTCCACTTTCTAGACTCTGATGATGTCAGCACCCTATAAGTATATTGGAGAAAAGAATTCTCTCAGTAATCCGAATAGTGCACCGTGCTAATGCATCCGTCTGTAGTGTCATAACATAGTTAAGTAGGGGTTTGAATCCAGCAGGTGATAAGTGTGTGTGAAGGGGGGTAAGTGTGTATGAAAGAAACATCCCTTTTGGCAACTGGGAAAACACACCAGAGGATGATCATTCCACTTTCTAGACTCTGATGATGTCAGCACCCTATAAGTATATAGGGGAAAGGAACTCCCCCAGTAATGCGAATAGCGCGCTGTGCTAATGCGTCCATCTCTAGTGTCTTAACATAGTTAGGTAGAGATTTGAATCCAGCAAGTGGCAAGTGTGTGTTAAGGGGGGTATGTATGATTGATATATCCCTTTTGGCAACTGGGAAAACACACTACAGGATGCACATACCCCTTTCTAAACGATATCACAATTATGTATGGCTTTTGATTACAGACATGCCATGTGTGTTGTGCATACACAGAATGCCCATGTGTGTGGGTTGTCCCCCACAATAATGCATGACATTGATTACACTGGTTATGGCAATGAACACATGATGTATGTGTGTGCCAAATACACATATGTACCTGTGACTTTCAATAGTTACCATGTGTGATGCCTGCCACATGTGAATACATGGTATTTGCACAGGGTAACATTATGTCTTGGTCTTCTGTGCAGATGCTGCATGTGGGATGTGTATATACAGTGTGAGATGTAGATGCTATCAGCCTAATAGTGAGGGATGCACACCTGGTCTGGGGCATAAAGTCTACATGTTGTTAATGTACAGGAGCTGCATGTTCTCACCTGTTGTGGGAGTGGTAAGACAGTATTCCATAGCAATGCAGTGACTGCATGCTAAGAACCATTCAGCTAGGGTGTTGTAGCTACACTTGTATGTTGTTGTTACAGTTTGGCCATGTGTTTCCATCTCATACATGTGATGTACATCAATGGGTAGGGGATAGGGTTGACTGTGTACATGTGGCAGCTGTGACATTACTACATGACACACATATTCCACAACTGTACCATAGAGGTGACTGACAACTGACCTTTGCACATGCTACCGGAGTATTGAGATTACATTGGTGATTGACAGCACATAGGGCCAATGGTGAAAAAGAGACATAGGTCCATAGGTTCGTACAGGGATATCTGCCCAGGGCATGTATCCACCTAGCCAGAATGTGCGTGCCTTTCAACATGCATTGTGAATCTGTCTTGCTATGCCCTTTTCCAAGGTTAGTATACTGTGCCTCTTTCTCACAGTGACACATAAGTGATACCCAGGGTAACCCTACAATGTCACATCCAGTCATTAATATCGCTCTTGAAGATAGTCACTGAGTCAGTCCGCCTAACCTCTATTGGGATAATAATCAGGAATGAAGGGAGCCTCTGAGTTGTGAATGTGCCCCTCCACCATGTCCTATGTATATTACTCCTGAGGTTCAAGTATTTCCAGCGTGTATCCTGGTGGGATCTGGATATTCTGAGATGCAGCATGGCCATTACGTGAGGGTATGACCTGGCCTTCTATGTCAGGCACAGATTGCCTATGAAGAGGCAGTATGTCACTGAGTAGAGCTGCTGCTACTTTAACCAGTCAGTATGTGGCATCTGTTTGAGCACTTTGATCCCCTTGTCGAGGTACATATGTGGTAGCCCCAGTTGCTGCAGGTGTCTGGTAAGGTGCATGCCGACAGGTTCATCATAGTCAATTATGGGCATGATGAGGAATGAGTAAAAGGGCACAATGTCCTCCCCTGGCCTACATGTGGATCCCATGATGATGTGGCCCATATAACATGCTTACCTAACCACTTTGTCCATGTTGTTGTCAAATGGTAGAATGCTATCAACCTGTACCCCAAGGTCCATAATTCCTTGGTCTGCACTTACTGGATTAACACATATGTGGTACATTGTGGTCACTTAGTGTTTGACAAAGGGGATGACTATACTCTTTCTGTCATTCACGTTCAGGCCATGGCTGTGGCACAAGTCGTGTGTTTGCAAGAGTCCCATTTGGAGGATGCGTGTGTTAGCTGTTGAGTTGATTATGGTGTTCGGTCTGCAGTCACCTGCGACTTGCTGAGCCACAGTACTTCCATGTTGGCCTGTACCTATGACAACTATATAATGAACATGACAGCTCCTAGGGCTGTGCCTTGTGGGACACCACTTGTACCAGGTTGGAGGCTGACATGGCTCCAGCAATTCCACCATGTGTGTTCTGCCCTTGAGCCACTGTGCAATACCCATAGTGACATAGGGGTTAATATGTACACTGGTGAGCTTCCCTAGAATGCACAAGTGGGGTATTGTATCCAAGGCTTATGCAAGGTCCAGGTAGGCTGTGTGGACCTCCTACCCCTTGACAGTGGCCTTGGTGACTGTTTCAAACAAAGCAAACAGGTTTGATAGGCAGGATTTTCCATTGACAAAGCCAAACTGTGTATGGTGACATGTCTGTAGGTCCACAATATCTAGATATGTGAGGTTCATGATGATCCTTGCCATAGCTTTGCAGACAAAGCTAGTCAGACATATGGGGCGAGTAGTGTCCAGTATCCGTGACGGCACAACCTGCATGTTGAGGGACCACTGTTGCTGTATTCCACTCTCTGGCCACATATCGTGTATTAAGGCTGGGATTGAACAGTGGTGTTATGTCTGGGTGTAGCTCTTCTTGTGGTTCATGTAGGACACAGCCTGGGACACTGTCTGGTCCCATTGATGCAGTGTTTATTGCTTTGGGAAGGGCATCTCTTACCTGAGCATCTGTGATGTCAGGGGGGGAAGCACTGTGCTGCGAGACATATGTTCCCTTTTGGTGTGGTGGGGAGAGAAGGCAGCATTGAACCTGTCCACTAGGATGATGGCAATGTCTGTGTGTTTTATATTTTGTGTGACATATTGTATTACCTCTGAGCATATCTGGGTAGTACCACCCAGGTTACTAACATAACTACAGGCAGCCTTGTGATTATCCTCAGTGGCTTGTGGAATCCCCTCTCAAAGATGGCCTTAGACAATCATATGGGTGCCTGTAGTTGTCTTCCAATACTCATCAGTGGTGCCTTCACATTTTGGGAGGTTGTTGTATCATGTAGTGGCGTCATCCCTCTATTGTATAGTGTGTTTATGGCTGGTGTCCGGTGACCAGGACATCTGCCTTTGGAGAATTAGGTCATGCTTTCATATGTGGCTTCATGATCCATGCATTCCTGAATGTGTCCACAGAATGCCTCTATACAGGTATCTGCAGTCTGGTCCATATTTTCAACAGGCCTTGGGCCTTTGAAGGTTTCCACATCATTTATGAGGGGTGTGCACTTGCTTGACATGAGCTGTTGACAGACGTGCCGCCCTCCAGACAGAGCAAGGGGAGGGTCACAGTCAGCTACCTGTTGGGACGTACCTCCCTGGACCACATGGAAAGAGACACAGAGGAGCTCTTACAGCACCCTCTCAAACTCAGGTCTCCCACACAGCCTTCATGCTGACACAGGAGAGTTTAGATTACTCTGCAAACATCATCATACTGGGTGATGCCAGCTACCCAAATATAGACTGTGAACATTACACAAGCCACAATACCCAAGCTCTAAGGTTCCCATTGATCAGACATTCTTTGGCTATGGAGCAGGTAACCAACCTTCCCACAAGAGGGGCAGATATACTAGAGCTGATCTTTACAAACATGAGTACAAACTGCTCACCACTGGGAGTATATCCCTCATTGTTGCAATCAAACCATATACTAATCACACTGGAGTTCTGGATCCCCCACATATGCAAACCTCCAACACATCGATGTGTGTGTGTGTGGGAAATGTCCCTATTAGCAACCGTGACAGTATCGTACAGGATGTAGAACCCCCTTTTGAAACACTGATGATGTCAGGACTGTATAACTATATCACCTGTAGTAAAGTTCTCCAGTAATCTGCATAGCGCGCTCTGCTAATGTGTCTTTCTTCAGTGTCATAACATAGTTAGGTAGGGGTTTGAATCCTGCAAAGGGAATGTATGTGTGTTAGTATGAGTGTGGTTTATGTGTGTGCACTATGCTGGCAGGGTTAACTGCCTTTTGCCAACTGGGAGAACACACTACAGGGTGCACATCCCTCCTCCTACACACAGATGATGTCAGCACCCTCTAAGTACAGCATTAGTAAAGACTTCTCCAGCTGCTGCAAATAGCACACTCTGCTAATGTGTCTGTTTCTACTGTCATTGCACAGTTAGGCATGGGTTTGAATCTTGCAAATGGAAAGTATGTGTTTTACTGTTGGTGGGGTTAGTGTGTGTGCACAATGATGGGGTGGGATGTGGCTTTTGCCACATGGGTCTATGCACTGCAGGGTGGTCATTACCCTTAACAAGCAGTGATGTTGATAGCACCCTATACAAACAAAACTACAAAACAGAAGGTGGTGGTACTGATAACACATGTAAGGTAACACTTCTTCAAGTAATGTCCACAAAACGGAGTAGGATAATCAAACAATTCTTTTATTCTATACAGACAACATGACAACAGACAACTAACTGCCAGTACTCAGTATAGTGTTACATGCTACTGTAACGCACATGTACCTGAATATACCTAGATAGTGTTCTGAAGCCTGAATGTGGCAAGTGTGTGGATGTGGAATGTGTCTGTGTGTGCATTTCCGTATGGGAAACATGTTTGCTGTGGCAATCAGGGTACTACAGTACCTGATGCACATTACATCTTCCAACTGATGAGGTTGCCTGCACCCTGTGAGTACAGGTAGAGAAGGGGATGCCAGTAGTAAACAACATAGTGCACTTCTGAAATGTGTACCTGTCATGTATCAACAGCTACTCATGTAGGGTGATAAATAATGGGAATGGCAGGTGAGCGTGTGCATGTGTGTGGGTAGCAGGGTGTGTATAAATGCATGTGTGACAGAACAGATACATGTAGCTGAATCTACATAACAGCACAAGATGTGCATTGCCATAGTCAATGTTAGCATGTGATGGTGTGCAGCTGGTACACTTTGTTAAGTAGTATGGGTGCAGATAACAATTGAGGACATTCATACAGTTACTGCAGCAAGACTACTGGGATATACACACATTTATAATGCAACAGTCAACAGTTACCAACATGTTACTACTTATACACATCTATGTAGCCACCCTGTGCATCAGCAACGTGTTTACCTTTACCTGCACCGATGTTGTAGTATGCAGGAGGTGGCACAGTGTCATCATATGCACAGGGTGTGGGTTAGGTATGCCCAAGCCGGCCACTGGTAACACCAATTGACATGTGTGTGTATGTGTGTTTGTGAGGGGCAGCAGTACAGGGTGGACCGTTGTTGGTGCAGTGTGTGTGTGTATGTGTTTGCCCTAGGTGTTAGGTGTCTGCATGTGTGTAAGCACGCACACAGTCCCACATAATGGCTGCCATGTACAGGGTTTTGTGGACAGCCACAGACTGCACCTGTCAGGTCATCCAGATCAGTGTCTGTGGGCACGGACACGGTACCTGTGCCTGGCAGGGGTGCTACGGGCGTATCCGGTACTAACCCAGACTGGGTACTGTCATCGGAAGCAGGGGTGTGTTGACTGGACACAGTTCCCTGTTGGGACTGTCCAGAGCCACGTGCACGTGGTCTCCTGGGGCGTCTGGATGACAGCACAGACCCAGCATTGCTGGGGCTGGTGCTTGCACTTGAGGCGCGCGAGTGGGCCCGTTGTCGTCATGGCCACTGCCAGCTGGTGCTCTTGCTGGCATACAGCCACGTCGATGTCGCAAACGCACACCATCGCCCTGGCCCATGGACATCTGGTTGTGGAGCAGCTGTTCTATGCCCCCACAACGTCTGTCAACGACATCTGTGAAGTTACGGATAGCATTCGCAACATCATGCATGCCGTCTGTCATGGCTATGCGACATGCTCTCAGCTCCCTCAGACCCTGTCTGGTGTACCTTTCCATACGTGCCTGTGCCTGCATGACAGTTCTAAACATAGTGGAGGTTGACATACCTCCTTGGGCACGTCGGCCAGAGGCAGTACGGCCACGGATGCCCCCACGAGAACCCATGGGCGACTGTCTGCGTGGTACCATTGGAGGCCTCTGCACATGGCTGCCTTGTGAGGATGCATGTACCACAGGTACCACATTACCCTGATCTATGCCCACTGCTGACTGTCCATCACCTAGGGACAATGGTGACAAAGGATGTAACGGCAGGATGACTGTGCGCATTGATGGGGTTGAAAGCTGTGTACTGTCAATTGGCTGACCAATGGCGGACCCAGACACACCTTCCTGCACCATTACAGACATTTCATCATCATCAGTACCTGGGGCACAAGATTCAGGTTCCCTGCTGCAGGTCACCAGAGCAGCACCAGAACCTACGGGAGGAAAACATGGAACACAGATTACAGTCTCAATACATATTTGAAAGAGATGCACTTCAATACTAATGCACACATTCAGAAATGGACACATGCACTCATGGACACTAACACACATGCACACTTGGGCACAGGCACACTTGCACACATGCACACCCCACAGTAAACACACACATCAGTACTGTGTTACACTACTCAATTTACTACCTGTCAATTATAGTTATTGTGAACACAGTCACCAGCATGTCTACTACAGAGTTACACTACTCTTCCTAGTTTTATAAATTGTTTTACAGATAATGTTAAAAAGACTCACCAGCATGTATGGCCTGCCTCATTGCTAGATGGGAGGGACCTGGAAGTGTGAAGAGAGTAATGTCAGTGGGCACATGTGTGCCATTCGTTTTGCACATGATACAGTACAGTAGTACACTTGTTCCCTTATACACATCAGCTGCACATCATGTCTGTATATATATCATGATGACAGATACATACCACATGCACACCTTATGCGTGCATGAAGTAACAGCATACAGAACAGTCATATGTACATACCAGGAGTTAACTCTAATCTCACCCTTACCTCTCTTCAAACGTCAACTCAAACTGTACTTCCAAAACCACTGGCTTTGTTCTTCTTGGAGTCCAGGCTAACGTCCCTCTCCCTACCCTCTCTTCACCTTTAACCCCTCATTGTGCATAGAAACTAGCTTCTACCCTGTTTCTTTCACCTTGATGTCCTTCTATGCTCTGACCTACTTCTCCCATCCCTCCCACCTCCTCTTGACTGTCTTCCTTCTTTTCCTCACTTCCCTTCTTGACTCCTGCCTCTTCCATATCATTGTATCTGTCATACTCCTTCTACTTCTCTACCCTTCTGAGCCCTAACTATTATGTATATGGCTTTTTCCTTATTGCATAACCATTATGCTTTAGGTAGGATTGCTTTGAAACCAACGGTACATTGTGTATGACTCTAAACTGTTTGACTTCCTTACATGTATGTTGATTTAATTAACAGGCTGGTGTACAATTCTATTATGTTGGCTGTCTGTATTGACAACTTGTCTGTCTGCCTTTATTACGTTATGTGTGGAGCTTTTCTCCACAGGCCTCTACTGAAAATGAACTTATATCCAGCTAGACTATCTGGGTCAACAAATGTAAAAGTAATAACAATAAATGAATATGGCATCTTACCTGCACGCCGCTGTCTTGCTGCTGTGTGGATCCAACCTCCATCAGGATGCATGCTTGTTGCTGTTGTTCTGGGGCTGGATCCACAACACTTAGCAGTAGCCCCTCCTGTCTGGTGAGGGGGGGATGTGTGGCCACCCCACCTGTGGCAACCTGTTGCCTGTGGATATCTGCAGCACGCTGGCGGACATTTCTTATCAAATCACTGCAGTGATGTCTCACCTGCTCATATGTCCTATCATGCATGCCAACATCATTTATCCTGCTAACAAGGTTTTGCCACAGTGCAGACCTCTCCTGCTGATTCTGGGTGGTGCGTGAGAACAGGATGGCATAGTCACGCACCAGGCTCTGGTGGATCACGTCATCCTCTGCAGCAGAGTAGGCAGGATTCCTTTTGGTGCCATGTCTATCTGGAAAGGTACACAAACAGGTTATCAGCATAGTATCTCAACAATACATGGTACACATTCTATACAGGGAGTGTTAACTTCTACTTATTACTGATTGGTTAAAACCTGATTACAGTGTAGCTATCATTCTATGTCATTTGTACTACGTACTTGGCCTTCAGACCAGTTGTTTTACATTAGGGAGGTTGGTGGCAAGCACTGTGGTGGCAGGACACATATCTTTCATCCATTGAAGTTGGGAACTGCTGATTGTGGGCCCAGTGTACAAGTGTATTACTTCTGGTATGGGCAGTTGGCCTTCAGGCCAGTTATTTAACATTAACGAGGTTTGTGGTCTGCACTCATGTGTGACAATAGGCTGTACTCTGCCATTCATAGCTGGGGACATCTGGTTTCAGGTTTATAGTGCCTGCATATCTGAGCTGTATCTTACTGACATTGCTACACCTTGTTTGTTGTAGCAAACACTACATCCAGGCCTCCTGGATCTACCTTTGTTTATATGCTTGTTATCTGTTAGCTTGTTATTTCACTGGTATGCTACTTCCACATAGTACACATCTTCTCAACACATCTGTGACTCACTACTGTTATCTGCATTGCTTACTGTACGTACTTCCATGTTACACATGACAGCAAGTGACTGCTTGTCATTGTTGCATTTACTTCATTGTGACACATTGCACTTAGGTTACCTGGCATTTGCTCACTGACACTTTTATATCAGTCAGCAGTTGTAGGTAATGTCAGTACACCCTCACTCCCACTGGACCTTGTTTTCAATCATTAGTGATTACAGAGTTCACAATAGTATTCTAGCATGTCCAGAGGTCAGTTGTCAGTTCCCTCCCAGTCCAGCTGGTGAGTGTGGTACTCCAGAGACAATGTTAGAACAGATGCATGTACACAGACAACCCCCTCCTCCTAACAACAAATTCAAACTCATGTGAGTGATGCAACCATATACCAGACTGGAGGCTAGGCTCTGTCTACTCAATACCGCCATAACCAGTCACGTGGCAAAGGGATCACTCACTACACTTCCAGTCTCACGTAGACCTACCACAACAGCGGACCTAACACATGATCACACATGATCATACTTGTAGGCTCAGACCACAGCTCTGCCTATGCAGCAGAGACCTCCTAAGCAGACATCCAGGCAACCACTACCACATAAACGAACATGTGCAACACATATCACACAAAGCCAATGTGCTGAACACTCACAGCCATTAACAGTTAACAACACACCTCATACACCTGTACTAGGTGCCTCTATCATCAGGCACACTCACATCACGTTCACCAGGCTTAACGAGGTGAGGGTCATGGTGTGCAGCCTGTCAGGCACTATGACCTGCCACATAACACAAACCCTCAGGTAACCCCAAGGCAGGTACAGGTATGACTCAGTCAATGTCCATGCTGCTGTGAATGGCCCGACACATTCCTCCCTGGACTACATGACATGAGACATTACAGAGCTCTCTGAGCACGTAGCCCGAGACAGTTTGACCCTGACCTTGAGTAGCATCCTACCCTCACCTAGAACGATGCCACAATATCAAGGCACGATGATCCCTTTCAACAATTGACTGACATACTGGTGTCATTCACAGGTGTGCCAATGCCTGCCATCTTTGGGTGGTATGCTTTGCTAGGGACAGCTTGCACCTGTCACCACAGTCCTATTGACATTTGGCGGAGCCTCCTGCTACACCCATAGTGCCTGTATTAGGCAAGGCTCATAAGGCAAACCCACATCCATTTGTATCACAAAGGATGAGGAAGTAAGAGTGATGCTACTCAACACTGGACGTCTAGACCCAAGGATGCACGCACCCAAAACCCTACCTAGCATTCTGGACATCGATATCTGTGCAGTAACATGAACCTGTTTCAGGTTTCACAGGAGCACACCAGTACTACCATGTTATAGCTGTTACCATTCTTGTCGGCCCCAACACTTGAACAAGGGAAGAGGAGTATCAGCATTCAAAGCAGATTCCCACTCCACATTGGTGGCACAGTACAACATAGGTGTTAGGCCATTGAGTACAGAAGACGTGGTTGGGGACCTGGGGAAGAAACATGGTAGCGGTCTGTCATTTGTCTACCACATGGCCAACGTGGATTGACAGACATGTTATATAGCCCAGCTAATCATGACTGATTCACATGTATGGCAGGGGAGGTCATTGTGCCTCTGTACTCATCCATCATCAGGCCTATAATTGCGTACAATGCACCTTTTGGGATGTACCTAACCAGACACCTACAGCAACTGGTACAGGACAACAGTACATCATCAAGGGGATGCAATGGCTCACACAGATGTCATATGCTGCCCAGGTAAAGTGAATCCAGCTGGACTCAGTGGCATACTGCCTGTTCAGAGGCAATCTGTGCGTGCCATATACAGCCATGTCCTACCTAGCAGTAATGAACGTGATGCACCTCAGGCAATCAGAGTCCCATACAGCCACATGCTCAGGAGAGCTGGACCTCAGCACTGACATACATGGACATGCTGGAGGGCATATTCTAATCGAGAGGCTCCCTTCACTCTGTAATGAGCTCACACTACTGGTTAGGCAGAGTCCCTCATTGACTCTCTTCCATAGGAATCTGGATGAGTGGATGGAGATCATAGTTGTACCCCAGGTATCACTTCTATGTCGCTGTTAGACAGAGGCACAGTATACTAAAGTCGGACAAGGGCATAGCAGCATAATTTGTGATTGGGTGGCAAAAGACAAACACATTCTACTAGGCTTACCAATGCCCTAGGGCAAATAGCCTAGTATGAACCTATGAACTGTTCATTCTCAACTGTTCGAGCTCATTACAGAGTGAAGGGAGCCTCTCGGTTAGGAATTTGCCCCTCCAGCATGTCCATGTATGTTCTATTCAGTCGCTTACCGCTTGCTCAGAGGTGACCTTTGCCTAACATGCAAGGCCATGTCAAACCCAGATTTGATGAATATGCTTCACCTCAAAAAATCTAGATCCATCAGAGCCACAAGGGCGGTAGACTTAAACCTTGACACGGCTATTAATAGGACATGCTGGAGGGATAGATTCATCACCCAAAGACTCCCTATGCTGTGGAACAAAATCACAGTATATGTGAGGCAGAGCACCTCGCTGGCCTTGTTCAAGAGAAATCTTGACCAATGGATGGGAGATCGCAGATATACCCCAGGGATTACCTCAGTGTCACTGCTCGACAGAGGCACAGCAAAATAATGGGTATGGTTCCCCATACTAAAGGGGTGGTGTAAGCCACAAAACGATGGGCTAGGCTTGTAAATGCCCTCGGGCAGATAGCCTAGTATGAACCTATGAACATGTGTGTACTGCTATAGTACTTCTGCCATATGTTGCATGTGTGTGTGTTGTGGGGATGCACAGGTAATGGCCAGATCGTCTGCACAGGTGACACGTCTGACACATTCTGGGTGTTCATCCATACATACTGGATGTGTGCTGCCATCCAACCCTGTGATGTGGACACACATTACTCAGCCTGGATATACATATCCGAACAACACCACAAGCACAGTACACTACCTTGCTATGTATGCATGTTATTACACAGTTATTCAGTAGTTATGACAGTGATGCTATCCATGCAGCCCACTGGGCCAGTGGAAGCCACAACACACACCGCCAGCACCTTTGCATATGCTTACCACAGACATCCCACATACTGCATGTACTGTGCACACAGTTATCTAACCCAGAACAACTGCACACCACTTATTAATCCTGTCCAGTGGACTACAGATACAGGCATATTGTATAACAATAGTAGGAGGCTACTGCAGCACAGGGCAGATTCACATGACGGAAGGCATCTGTTGTCTGCAGTGTTAAGATGCTTCACATTCACCAAATGCACAGATATTGGCAACATTGTTGCAGACAGTTTAGGTGCAGGTACCCCCCCCCATTGTCCTACACACGTGTTATTAGTTATCCCAGATGACTGTAACCTCCCTATCCTCTCACATGTCCAGGTGAGAGCCACCCTCATCATTGCAGAACACATATCATCACTGTTACGAAATGGTATCCCTGGATGTGTGCTACATTCACCCCTGGAGGACATAGCACCACATGACAGACTGATATTAATCCCTGGCCATACTACAGGATATGTACCTGAACAGTGCCATACATACACAGTGGTCCCACACCAATGAGGAGGAACCTCTACTGACCCTGGGAACTACTGCATCATATGCACAACTGGCCTTGTGTTCTAAGCTATGGAAGTGTTAGTTATGGCCCACATGTACAACAATATTACATATGTTTATATTTCATGACTATGTACACATAACCTATCTCATGGACATACCTATAGATAGTGAACTATGATACATTTGGAGGTGTCACAGTATACACAGGATTAACCTGCTACTTTGCATTACCTGTGTTTGTGGCAGCTGTTGCTGTGCCAGTGGTGCTGCTTGCTGCTTGCTCCTTGCTGCTTGCTGCTGATTTTGCTGCTGGCAGTCCTAATATTTGTTTGGTTGTTTGGTTGTTTTCTCTGTCTCTCTCTCTCTCTCTCTCTTTATCTTTATCCGTAGTGTTTGTGCAATGCATGTATTGCGTGAGTGTAGTGTGGGAACTCAATGCTTTTGTAGGTATCTGCATAGGTCCATGTGATGGCCTCTGCACCAATTGTAAGGCAGCATTTGCTAATTGCATGCAGCTGGGTGTGTACTGATTGCATGTCTCACTGTGATTTCAGGACACTGCTATAAAAGGGTATGTGAGATAGGCGTTGCCCTTTCAGATTGTAGGGCGTGGACCATGCTGGTATGCTGTTGACAGTGTTTTGTGAGTGTGAAGGTTAGTACATCTACCATGCTTCATGCTGTGTTGTAGATTCAGGTTGCTGCATTTATCTTGCCTGTTCCCTGTAGTGAGTGTGTATGCATACTGACACCTACAACTATATGTCATATGTATTGCTATATAAATATATATATATCTGTGTACATATACATACTTTCAGATATGTACATTAGCTGACATTATTGGGTACAAGCTAACAATTAGCAGGGCTGTTTCTGTTAACACTACACTAGTATGGGAATCCAGTAATTGGGACTATAAAAGTCTGCATGACATGCTTTGGGTAGTAGACATACTATATTGCCTTTATCTTCATTCCTACTATTACATGTTCCACTTATTTAGCACTATATTCCTGTATGAGAGTCATGGCTTAGTGGTAGGTCATACAGACTAGTGTTACAATGGTCTTGTGGTAGGGCCTACTAGTATGCTCATATTCTGCTTTTGAGTTGAGTATAGGGCCTATCAATCAAAGTGCTGGAGGCACCTTTAAGCAGTTAAAGGGCTTAGTAGGTCTCACAGGAGCCAGGCTGTGTTGCAGATTCTGGTTGCTGCATATATCTTCACTGTTTCCTGTAGTGAGTGTGTATGGCTACTGAGACCTACAACTATATTTCATATGTATTAATATATATTTATATATATGTATGTGTAGATATACATACCTTCACATATGTACATTACCTTACGTTACTATGTACAAGCTAACAGGTAGCAGGGCTGTTTCTGTTCACACTGAACTAGTATGGGGATCCAGTAATTTGGCCATTAAAACTCTACCTGACATGCTTTGGATAGTACATCTCCTATATTGCCTTTATACTGATTCCTACTATTACATGTTATATTTATTTTAGCACTGCGTTCTTGCATAGCAGGCATGGCTTAGTGGTAGGTCATACAGACTAATGTTACCAAGGTCCTGGGTTCGAGACTGACAGTGGGAATTTTTTTTACTTTGCAAACTTTCAAACTGAGTACAGGACCTGTCAATCAAAGTGCTGAGGCCACCTTTAAGCAGTTAGAAGGGTAAGTAGGTCACACAGGGGTCAGGCTGTGTTCCGATTTCAGGTTGCTGCAATTATGTTCACTGTTTCCTGTAGTGAGTGTGTATGGCTACGGAGACCTACGACTATATTTCATATGTATTAATATGTATTTATATATATGTATGTGTAGATATACATACCTTCACATATGTACATTACCTTACATTATTATGTACAAGCTAACAGGTAGCAGGGCTGTTTCTGTTCACACTGAACTAGTATGGGAATCCAGTAATTTGGCCATTAAAACTCTACCTGACATGCTTTGGATAGTACATCTCCTATATTGCCTTTATACTGATTCCTACTATTACATGTTATATTTATTTTAGCAGTGTGCTCTTGTAAAGCAGGCATGGCTTCGTGGTAGGTCATACAGACTAATGTTACCAAGGTTCTGGATTTGAGACTGACAGTGGGAATTTATTTTTCTTAGCAAACTTTCAAACTGAGTACAGGACCTGTCAATCAAAGTGCCATAAAGGCACTTTTAAGCACTTTAAACTAGGTCTGCACTCGTTTGCGCGGAGCTCACGCATGTGCACTGACGGTGAGCTCTGCTAACACAAGCGCACACCCGCGCTAATTTCTTTGAAAGAAAAGAAAAAGGGGTGACAGGAAAGTGGTGAAAAAGGGGTCACAAAGAGGGTAAGACAGTAGGGGAAACAAGCGTGGGATTTGCAGGAGGGATATAGGTAAGGCCCATAGATGCCCATGTCTTTGGCAGCAACAGCTGTGCATTTCCATGTATTTTGGTGAGACATTGGAAACCTTTCACCCCTGAGAGAGGTGTCAGGACAACATTAATATTTGTTGTAGAGCCAATTGTAATTAACTGTTTCAATGTCAAGCAGACATGTGTGTGACATGGACAGCTATGTATGGGGCGTAATTTTTTTGTCGGTACAGAGTGCCCCTTTTTTTTTTTTCAGGTGAGAGTGGTATGTCAGGTGAAGGAAGTCGGTATAGCTGGGGAGGTAGGTTGGGTAGGTTAACAGACAAGACAGACAAGACTCATACAGGGGCGGTGTATGACACACGTGGGGGGGTTACACAATTGATGGGGATGGAGGTTGGGATTTCCAAGATGCATGAGCCCACAGATGGCAACAGTGGAACTGATATCCCCACCCATAGGCAGTTGCCACTGTTCCTTCACAGCCCAGGACGGGCTGTGCTGGGGCTGTGTAGGCGGGGTAACGGCCGGGGCCGTTAGCTGTGCCACACGAGCCTCAAGCTGGTGTAGGGGCCCAAGTACAGTGTCTTGGATCTCCCTTCGCACCACAGACCGGACACCACGGAGGGTGAGTGGACGAACCCCTCCGGCCACACTTGCAGAGGGGGGACCGGCCCCATCCCCTGCAGCGCTTCCACCTGAAGGTGGCACAGGGCCACCGGAGGGGGGTCCTGCCTGGGCACTAGTGCCAGGTGCAGGCGCCAGCTGAGGTGGGAGAGGTGGGTCCGCTGGGACCCGCCTTCCCAAGCGTTCTAGGTTTGTGAGTTGTTATGTTAGTTTGGGTTAGTGGCATTTTATTCCATTCAGATTAGTTGTAACAGCATGCATTGGTATTCCCAGCAAACAAACACCCAGATATTAACACCATTGAACAAGGGGCATATCAATATCACATGCATTATTTGAACAGAAATACACAGTCAAACAACATGCAGGGTTGATTAATGGCAACAGGCCATCAGATTTGCAGGTATGAACAGGGCACATGCGAACAGACATGCATATATTTTGAAACGGACAAATGTCCATGATTAATGAAATGTTCACATACCATTATTTAGTGGGTGTTGTTATATGGAATTATAGGGTTGGGCGGAGATAGAAAGTGATGACACATTCATATGTTACACATTGATTTACATTTGTATAAGGTACACAATTAAGTTGAGGCTGATGTTTCAAAATAAATTTTATTTTGACTGTCAAGCTACACCTGTTACAAATACATCACTATCCTACTTATTTTGAATTTGATCAGATACATCATCCTGCTACACTTTGATGACAGGACAGGGGACAACTATGGCTGTTTAGTCTGTCAGATAATCATTCATTCTATCTGCAAATTGTTTACTGTGATCACCATATACAGCATTTGGCCTAGACATTCCAGATTCTGACACACTGAAATCAGTTTGGGATATTAAGTTGTACTTCCCACATGCATTTAGTTCTGTAGAAACACACTGGGGCTACTATATTCAGGGGTTATTACTACTTTATTTATTCATACATGACCCTTTCTGTCACTCTCACACATCCTGCAACTTCACAGTTCAGGTTGGTACTTCTAGGCTTTGTTCACATGTTAGACTGGTGGTGATTCAAACACTTTCCAACAGCCTCACTTCTGTCATGATTCAGCATTTCAACAGGCGATATATCTCACATATGACTACCTCGGATTCTAAGGCTGTACTCTTGGGACTACTGCAGGTTACACTATATTTAATTCATGGTGGGACATCTGTATTACAGCACTGTTTAATTCTATCAATTATATTTCCAGTTACACTTGCATACTGATGAACTTGTTGCAGCCATACCTGCAGACTTACAATTCCTGCTTGCACATTATATTACTTTTAATCAATACACTGCAGTGTTCTGCTACATGCTACAGTACAATATTTATTTACAAGTAATGGGTGGGGTTACTAACCTGCATGGTGGCGCAGCCGCACCAGCCTACGGGCATGCACCTCGCGATTCATAGAGCGGACACCTGCAGCTGTAATACGAAAGAAGTAATATTGGACTACACATCTCCATGGTATCAGCTAGTTGAAATCCTTACATACATAAACAAAATGTAACTTACTCAGTAGTGGGGCATTGGGCATATCCCGGGCCTCCTGGATCCATTCAGACAACTGGTCTTCCTTGCGTCGCTTCAGGTCCGCATGGTGGTGACGGACCTGCTCAACAGTGTGTGGAATGCCAGTAGCACTGGTCAGATCACGAGCCAACTGGTCCCATGCCTCTGCCCTATATGCTCCCCATGAGACCTGGCCCTGCATGAGTTGGGCCTCGTGATGATGGACAAGGAGCCAGACCATGTATCTGGACTCCTCAACGCCCCAACGCTGTGCTCGAAAGCAACGTCCCTCACCTACTCCACTCATTCTAACTGCAGGTCTGTTCTACAATCGTTTCTGCTGTGTATTCCCGCCTATGGGGCTTATATATGCCGCTTTTTCCGCATTTCTCTGATTGGCCGTTTTGGAATTGTATCTACTTCACTGAAAATGCTTTCTCATGCTCCATTCTGGATTTTATCCCATATATATGCTATTTCTGCATTTCATGGTATTGCAGTCATGGCTTAGTGGTGAAGTACCTTGACTCTCGTGCATGGTATCCTGGGTTCAACTCTGGCAATTGACTTTTGATTTTCCTGACAGAAATGAGTTGAGGACCTGTCAATCAAACTTGCCAAAAGCACTTTTAAGCATTTAAAACCAGGTCTGCGCCGTTCTTGTGAGCTAACGATCGCACTGGCAGTTAGCTTGTGGGAGCGGCGCGCAAACGGTGTGCACTGGGATAAACCTTAATTGGCTAGTGACACACATGTTCAGCTAAGCACAGCTAGTTGCAAATGGTTTCAGCCTATTAAACCGGTGCTTAGCAACGAGCATACAGTTTGCAGCTTTTTAAACACTACTCAGCTACGGGCATTCCATCTCACAGCAGCTTAGCTATCAGTACATTTCTGACTATTTTTATTATTGTGTTACTTCGGAATATATGCTCCATTTCATTCCATTTTACAAAAGGGAATACATTTACATTTGTACAATACTGTCAGGGGGCTTTTTCGTGCTTATTTACAAAAAAAAAAAAAAAAGTTGTTGTGGGGGCTCGAACCCTGCCTGCCTACTCTTAGGCCAGCAACTCTATCGTTAAGCTATTACTTCTTGGTATACTCTGCATATTTAGTTCTTATATCCTTTTCCACTGACTGCTAACCGTGATTGCGCTTAGTAGCACACCCACATAGTAGCAAACATTTCCGGGGTTAAAAAAAAAAAAAGGTTTTAACTTAATTTTATAACTTCTCTTCACTTTATACAGTGATGGTCTATCGGGGCATGTGTTGTGTAGTGTGTTTATTCACATTTCCATGGCCTCTCTCGTGGCTGTTTACTTTCAGCCATTCTAGTCTTCGGTGTACGCTTGCAGGACTTAGCTTACAGACACGCCCCCTACTCTCTTACACGGACCGTGTAAGAGTTACTAGTGTGATTCAGCATGCCTCATGCACCTCATGCATATGCATGACATGCTGACATCACACAGTTTCACGGCAGCCTCCGTGTAAGAGTTATAACTCTTACATGGAGGCTTCCTGAATCTGGCCCATTGTCTTTTCCCAGTTCAAATATTTTAAACTGCGAGTAATTTTTTTTTTTTAATTTAGGTTATTACCAGAAAACAAATAATTTGTCCTTGGATAAATGTCCTTTTTGTGACATAAGATTTGAAACTGATGGACTGATAATGTTCCATTATAAATAAAACACAATTTTCTTGAACTTAATAACCCAGAACAGTTCCCAAATTGTCCCATACAAAATATGTGTCTAGTACAGTGTCATTGTTTTGTTTTTATTCTCACAATTGGTCACCTTTTCCTGTTCTTTCTTTTAAAAGACAGTTTTAGTTGCAATTTGTTTCTGCTTTTCTTGTTTGTCTGCTTTCACTGCTGCATAGGTTTTAGTTACTGCATTATCTGTTGCTACAAAACTAGACACCCTCTTAATTTTTGTTGCTTTCCTCTTTTGTCACTGCTGCATAAGTTTTAACTTCTGCATTCTCTGCTGCCACATTATCTCGTGCCTTTTCCACATTACCATCCTTAGCACTTTTGATAGTTATCTTCCATCTAACTCCATGAAACAGCAGACCTGTCAAATGGATCATTGTGCTCAATTATTTTTAACAGAACATCATCTGCAAGCCAGCCTGATAACCAGTCCTGTTATCTACACCAATTCAACAGACTCATTTACTTCCTTCTCCATGGATACAGCTAAACACTGCTCATTTGGAACATCCACAACACAAGAATCTTTGTTTGCATTCTGAAGCTCCATATCAAACAATTTTTTCTCCAAGTTCTCACTTTCCACCCTCAAACTAATAGCTTTTCCCTCTTCCTCCATGTTGCTGCTTCCCTTATGTCTCTTCTTTGCTGCTGTAGAAGCCCTCTGGCACCATCTAGCAGCTCCAAAGGGTATGGGAAGGTCCCTGATGCTCTGGCCAAATTTCCCTAGTAGTATAAATTCCACCTCGTGACACCCAAGTGAAGAGACTACTAGCTTAGTGGGACTAATCCAGTCAACTAAGAATAAATAAACAGTGGAGATTACTGTGGCACAAGTTTAAATTTACCATACAAATTCAGTGAGAACCAGTAACATCCATGTAGTGTTCTTATGCAAGAGTGGGGACAGCTTAGTAGGGTTATTACTACTACTTGTCTCTAAATCTTTTGGAGTTGAACCTTATCTGATACGTGGAAGTAATCCAAAGCAGTCTTTTCTCAGAAAAGTAGGGCTTAATCCGGCCGAGAAACGTAAGATCTAGAAAATTATAGGATGCATTGACTTCTCTACATGTCACTTTGTTACTCTCAGGTTCATAGGCAGCATTCCAGCAGACTGCGTCTATATCACATTATCGCAGATGCAAAATGCTGAATGCTCAAAAGAGCGAAAATACAGAAACTCGTAATTGTGAGGGGGCTGCACCTCTCACTGCCCCCCACTAAATAGATATTCCAACTCTGAGATCGCACTACAGTGAGGAAAGGGCAAATATCCCAATCTTCACTGTACTGCGATCTCAAAAACAGAACTTTGGGTTTTCAGCACGTTTGCTCTTTTCACGTTCAACATTTTCAGTTTACGATAACATGATATAGATCCTAGCAGACCATTAAGGAGCCTAGCCCAAGTTCCAAATTACCCTGATATTGCCAACTTCCTGGCAGATAGGTTCAGTGCTAACTTTACCCCCCTCTCACCTCCTAAAGAGCCCATATCTATACAGGAAGAATGAAGAGTCCTTGTTAATAACATCTATGCAGGTAAAAGCTGCACTCTCTAAAACCGAAAACACAGCATCCATGGGACCGGACAATATTCCAGGCTGCGTTTTACATGAACTTCAGAACGAACTGGCTCCCCACCTAAACACCATGTTCAATCATAGTCTCACATCAGGCTTCATGCCCACTGAATGGTGCACAGCAACAGTTATCCCACTCAACAAAGGGGGAGCCACCACTGAACCTGGGAACTATCGCCTATTAGCCTGACGAGCCTGGTCTGCAAGGCCATGGAACATATCATCATGGAACTCATAAACAAAGACATTGGTAACCTCCAAACTCTGGATCACACCAAGTTCGGGTTCATGAAAGGCAGATCATGCCTTCTGAACCTGATTGACTTCACTGAGGTTTTCACCAAAGCCAAAGATGAGGGTAAGGTGTTTCACCACCTATCATGACCTCACCAAGGCTTTCAACACCATCCCCCAATCTGGAATTATCGCTAAATTCACTAAACTAGGTATGAATCCCTAAGTCACAAGATGGGTTGCCAACTGGGTCACTCACAGAACCCACACTATAAAAGTTGCAGACTTCAAATCTGACTTCAAACCAGTGACAAGTGGAGTACCACAGGGTTCAGTCCGGGACCTCTTCTGTTTGGTATCTACTTCTCTGAAGTACAGACTAACACAGAAGGCCTCTGGCCAATGAAGTTCACAGATGACTGTAAACTATGAGCCATAATCAAGTCCCCAAATGATGTAGACATCCTACAGAAGGGCCTCACTGAGACAGATGCCTGGCGTCAGAGGCATGGCCTCAAGCTCAATGCCAAAAAGTGCACTGTCATCCCTTTGGTAAAATCTCTGTACCCATGAACTACCACATAAACAACAGTCTACTTAATGCCAAATGTGTGATAAGAGACCTTGGGACCCAGGTGGGCAGTAGTCTCTCCTTTGATAATCACATGACTGCAGTAGTCAGGAAATCCTTCTATGTGGCACACCTCATCCCAAAAAGGATTCTCATCCAGAAAAAAGAGGTCATTGTTCCCTGTACTCAGCACTCATTAGACCCATTGTAGAGTACAATGCCCCTTTTGGAATATACCTCACAAGACATCTGCAGCAGCTGGAAAGGCCACAGAAGTACCTCACAAAAGGATTACTGGCCTCAAACAGATGAACTACACTGACCATCTCAAAAACTCCATCTTTACTCTGTAGCTTATCTCCTACTCCTAGTTTATCTCTGCCTAACATATAAAGCTACGTTAAACCCAGAGCTGTTGGACATGCTACACCTAAAGAAATCTCAATCCCTCTGAGCTACATGTTCTAGGGACCTAAACCTTGTCACCACAATAAACTGGACATGCTGGAGGGATAGATTCCTGTCCCAGAGACTCCTATACTCTGGAACAAGCTACCCGTCTATGTCAAGCAAAGTTCCTCATTAGCACTCTTCAAGAAAAATCTTGATGAGTGGATAGGAAATAGGAAATACACCTCAGGGATCACTTATGTGGCTCTGCTCAACATGGGCACAGGAAAGTACCTTTCCTGGGTGGCATAAGCCAAGGAATTTTGTTGGCTAGGCTTACTTAGGCCCTTGGGCCGATAGCCTAGTACCTACCTATGAACCTATGAACCCCAAAGCACTTTCTGGTTAAGTGGTTTGCTGAAATTCACACAGTAGGTAAATGATAGTGGAAAGATCCAAAATCTGCACTCTTGGCACAGGAAGCACCTCATTAAAAGTCAGAGCTTTAGTCCACTACACTAACTGCCAGACACTCCTTTTGAGCTTCAGGTGCCCAAGTTACAGGATATGTATTGCTATTTGCCAAAATAAATCACTGTCATTGTGATTTCTAAGTGTGCACTGGAAGATATTTTGGAGAGATTTCACCCGGTCTTATTTCTGCAACCATGGGGTTGGTATACATATGTTTGGGAGAGGTGGTGGTTTTGCATCCCATCCATTGAAGAGTACAGGGGGATTGCTTCCTGTAAAAACTGCATAGGGTTTACTTTT
This sequence comes from Protopterus annectens, assembly GCF_019279795.1. Classification (NCBI taxonomy): domain Eukaryota; kingdom Metazoa; phylum Chordata; order Ceratodontiformes; family Protopteridae; genus Protopterus; species Protopterus annectens. The sequence continues at coordinate 642,438,219 of NC_056734.1, read as the reverse complement.
TCAGCTTTTTGAATTTTGGTTATTCTTTTCAGTGATGGGGATTATCAGTTTTTATGCAGTGATATTTTAGTAGTGGAACCAGGTTATATCATCAAGCTTGAAAGCACTTTGGCCTTCATGAAGCTTAACTGTCATTATCTGGTATGACTGTTGCTTTTTTGTTAAATATTTTTATTGAGCAGTTCACTTCAAAAACAATAGGCAAGCATAAAAATAATATATTATAATACCATACATTATGTATAATAAAAAATGTCAAATGTTACAATAACATAATACAATATTTTTATTGGCCTTATCAGATGATCTTAACATATGTAGAACATTACTAAAAATGCTCATTCTGTTCTACCACATCAATACCAAGGTTATTCCACTTTTTTAACTTATAATTACTATATAAATC